>NC_056732.1:524982130-525242130 GCF_019279795.1 Protopterus annectens
AAGGTCTCAATTCTTTAGATGCTACTTGTTTAGAATACGTACTGTTGTTTAATGTGAGTCATGAATATGGCGGTGGCATGGTCTGGTTTCCCAAACAGCCAAGTAAAAAGGTCAAGGGTTGATGTTCGGCAGTAATTACACTGGAGAGGAATGCCTAATGCGGTGCATAATATACTCTGTGTCATGCCAGGGAAAAACCCAAAACTTGTAACAATTCATTTCACTAATGATAGGTTACCAAGTACTGCAAACGTTTTTCCCGAAGGAATTTGAGAAGAAAAACACTGGCAGACTTCATAATTCTTCAGACAGTGTTTTCAGACTGGTTTGATTGTTTTTGTTGAAACAGCACATGAATATCAATCCATCACTGTGGACCAGTCAGTGGTATAATGAACATTTTCTCTGAGGTCTTGTGCAAGCACTTCCATACCTGCCACGAGATATTGTAATTGAATCTGATATTGCAAAGGCAATAACCACATTATAGCCTTGGCAATTCCTGGCCATTTTAGTGAATCTACTATTCTGTCATTCTTTGCAAAATTGTGCTCAGTGTTTGAATGGAGTGGAATTTTGTATGTAGTATTTGACTAAAATCATAACTCTCCTTTCAGCCTGTTTTCTTATTGGGGGGAGGATGTTGTAAACAATATTCATAGAGCCTAGGCGTAATCTACAATATGCGAACATAATGCAAATTAAAGGCAGAGCAGAAAGATTTGGTGTGCTTTACAACTGATGTAACGCCTTATTTCATGGTAAATGAGATTATTCAGCTTTCTATGATTAGACATTTCTGGTTCTGATACCTCTGTTTATTTAAGTCAAGTACAGTAGAGAGTCAATTATGCAAACTAATTGAGATCTAAGTTAGCTCGGATAATCAAACATTATTGAACTGAATAAAAAACTTCTTAAATCTTGTTTTTTCTGCATGCAGGGAATATACTTTTCAACCATTCAGTGATTCCAGTGGACATTAAAAAATATTTTTTACACACGAGTGGGCTACAAGCTCAAAAACACGCACAAGCAAATACGTATAACATTTACATATTCAGACTTCATGATTTTGCCTACCCGAAAACTTTGGAAGGCTGTGTTCGGATAAATGATGTTTGCTAACAGCGTATGACAGGATTAGTTAAAGAAAGATGAAGGATTTCTGTTAAACCTCTACACTTTTTGCATTCACAATGACTGTAGTAAATAGAATGGTTCCACTTGTTTCAAGACTTAGACCTCTTGATTTGATTTTGAGACTTTTAAAAGAAGCTGCACCAGACGTAATGCTTAATTTAAATTACTATGAGAAGAATTATTAATTAGTATTATCCTTGCCACCTTCTGTCAGGTCATCTTCTTTCACTTTTCTACACCTCGTACAAGTGAGTCATATCAGTGGTTTTCCAGCATATGACTTCTGAGTTCAAGATTACTATTTGGAATAACATTGCTACCCCCACAGCTTTTGGTTCTCCAGTATGGTTATTGTCTGGGTTGCTGTCTGTGCAGTCTGTATACTCTCCCTGTGTATGTGTGTGTGTGTGTGTGTGTGTGTGTGTGTGTGTGTGTGTGTGTGTGTGTGTGTGTGTGTGTGTGTCTGTGTGTTTGTCTCCTGTGAATGACTGACATTACGTCCACAATTAACTGTCTGACTTACATCCTCTAGTTGCAAGAGCTGGGCTCTGGCTTCCCTGTGTGTCCGAATAGAATAAAGCAAGTAAGAGAAAATAAATAAATGAATGTTTTTTTTGGAGCCTGCCACAATGTTGTCCAATAGTTCATCAAGAAGTTAGCTGCATCTAGCTGGGGGTTTGGAAAATCAAGATAGTTAATTAATCTGTGCTTTTATTAATGAAAACACATGGCCATTCTTGGCAAAAACATTTAGTGGAATAATTAGGTAGTTTTTCCTTTCAGGATTGATTTCACATAATTAAGGAAATGGAATATCTGCGATATACATAAGCAATATATAATATATAATACTTCAAAATGAATTTCAGAAGATTTGTTGCACAAGGAAAAGAATGCTGTTTAATGAGCTTGCTTATTACATTTGCTCTGGATAAATATGATACTGTTAAATTACTTGGCTATGGCACCTCGGGAAAGAATGCTGTATGTCATGTGTAAAATCTCTTGTGTCATTGATTTAAAATAGGAGGACGGGATTGATAAGTTGTACCTGTGTTGATTATCATTTAGTCACATGTTTGTTTTCTGCACACCAGAACTATTAAATTAGCACATGTAAGGAAAATGTGATTCCATTACTTTCCAGCACACAGGCTTACAGTAACTCTTGACTGCTTAAAGTTATTTTCTCTAGTTAAAATTATTCTAATTTAGTATGTTTTATAAAATTATATGGAAATTCATAAAATATATTTATCTGTGTTTTAATATAGTAGAGCCATAGATAAAACAAATGCATGTGTCACTGTTTTTTATGAATATTCTTTAGGATGTAAAAGCATAAACCCCTGTTTATGCTACAGTAGACTAGGACCCCCACTGTAAGTAGTGTTATATATTTTATTAACATTACTGCTTTCCAATGTAGTCGGCTGCTAATATATATTAAAAACTGGCTTATCACTCATTGCTTTACCTGGAATTTTCCCCATGCTTTGGAACAAAATTCCTAACTACATTAGGCAGAGCCCCTCACCAACACTAGAGAAACCTTGACGAGTGGATGGGTAACAGAAAATACACCCCTGGGATCACTTCATTGGCTCTTCTTGACAGAGGCTCAGTTAATTAATCAATGGGGCGGCGAAAGCTGACACACTCTGGCTAGGCTTATAAATGCCCTCGGGCAGATAGCCTAGTACCTACCTATGAACCTATAATATACACACACACGCGCACACACACAAACACACACACACACACACACACACACACACACACACACACACACACACACACACTCTACCTGACAAGGTAGACATTGCATATTTATGATACTAGGACAGTTAACAGGTATATAGATTTGTTAACTTTTTATTCCATTGCATGGTCATGTACAGTTAAAGAGGAAAAGTGTGTCCTGTTTGCTGAAAACATGCAAATGAAGTCACAGCTACTGATGCTCCATTTAATCTACTTTGTGTACCTCCTAGGATTTTGATTGTCCCAGTTGCTTACCCACATTTGCTCTTAAAACTATGTTCCCAAACTAGTACACTTATGTGGCGTGCATATGATCTGTGACATCTTTCTCATGTCAGCTAGTCATTTATTTACACTCTAGCAGTAATTCTGCAAATTGCTTGAGTTTTAGTTGCATACTAAATTTTGTTGGTGCATACATAGATATCCCTGTATAGTACTCCACAGGCTGAAAGGACATTGATATAGTCTTTGCTGAGGAAGTGAGGCTGAAGTACAAATGTTTATTATTTTATTTATTTATATTTGTTGACCGGGACTGTCCGACTGGACGTAGGTCAATTTTCAGTGGAGGCCTGGGGAGAAAAGCTCCACAGTTAAAATAAACAGACAGTATTTACATTGGATTACATAGCGATTAACAATTTAACATAGCAATTACTTACAACATATTTACAGATGAAGAACATAGTACATCAGTAGACAACTAGAATCTTTATCTGTGAAGTATATAACAGACATTAACAAATGTTAAAATAAGAAGTTCCTGCTGTATAAGTGCTAGGCTTATGAGCATCTGAGCTTGCTATAATCAAGGTAGTTAGTGGAGTGGAAAGAAAGGTAGTGGTTGGATGGGGTGGGTGATATTAGAGTGGGAGTTGCAAGGGCACAGCCAGCATGTTTTTAGATGCTCTTTTAGTAAAGTTTTGAAGTGGATGCATGATGGTACGGAGGTAATTGTGGGTGGGAGGGAGTTCCATAATTTGGCTATGGTGAAAGAGAATAGTGCTTCACCATCAGAGTTATTGGCTTTAGTGATCTGCAAGTGATTTTTGTTGCTAAGCATGCTGGAGTAGTGTAGCTATTTTACAGGTGTGTGTGTGTGTGTGTGTGTGTGTGTGTGTGTGTGTGTGTATGTGTGTGTGGTTGTTTTTCTGCATTTATTGGTTATTTAGTATCGGTATTATTACTGACAACACCACTGTATGCTGGATTTAACAAACAGTATGGTTTCCAACTACACCCCAAGAGCATCTCATGGATGAATTGATGACTCCAGATTGTGTTTAGTGGTATATGTATGTGTGTTTGTGTGTGTGTGTGTGTGTGTGTGTGTGTGTGTGTGTGTGTGTGTGTGTGTGATATAGTAGAAAGTCCTGCCAATTTACTTAAACTCTGCAGATGGTTGCCACTGTCCATGGGTCTCTGTAGTAAATGAATGTGACTTTGACTCCATTTAGGCTTGGATATCATGCTAGGTAAAAGTGTTGGTGAGCACTTCCCAAGGCTCATCTACTTATTTTTTGCTCCCCTACTTCCCTACAGCTGACCCTCACCAGTTTCTCTTTTTGTTCACCATGTCTACCTGATCTGCTTTAACTTCTCCCTGGCTTAAACTGGCCCACACCCAGGGCCAGTGAGGAAATTGAGGAGACTGGTTCAGTGTCATACTGCTGCTGGGGAATGTGCCCTTACCCCAACCATCCCGTGTCAGACTTGTGAACTTTGCAGTGGCTACTATCATGATGTATATGCACACTTTGTGCATGTGCATCCTCCTGACAGATGGTCTACTGCTTACAGTGCACAGCTTGCAGAGCTCTTAATGCTGCTGTTAGTATGAGCCTAGGCAGGCACCATTTCCTCCAAGATGAGCAAGCAACTGTTATTCACTCAATTCATTCTTCACTGAGACGGTCCCTCTAGAATCCATGCCATTATTCGAACACTGGTCAAGTGCAGAGCAGTCAGGGCTTTATCCCTCTGCCAGGTCAAGGCTCCTCTACTTTGAAATGTGGTTTTATATTCTTATAACATTTGGACAAACCTGTACAATCTTCTAAGAAAATATAATGACTAACATGCTAGTAAATGGAGAACAGCAATTTTTCTGTTGTTGTTTGCTGCTAGTATGTTTTGATGGTTCTATTTTGTAGCATCTCATGGATGAGAAATACTTTGGCACATAAAATGCAATATCACTCACCTGATAAATGCTAAACATTCACAGCAGGGAATAAATAAGCAATCATGTTTAAAAATGAACCAAGCTACTCTGTGATGTATGAGTAATCTGGGCGTAATTACAGGTATCTATATTTAGAAGGCAGAATTCACCACCATCAGAATCTTTGCGACTTTCAACCTGGAGTAGTTGAAACACAGCCCAAGCATGGAGCCCCAAGCAAGCCAGAAAATGTAAATGTACATTTTAAAAGCAATTTAGTAGATTTTATAAAAATGAGCTAGGAAAAACATGTTTTTCTAACTAAAGACTTGTATACTAATGTTATTGTTAATTTCAAAGATTAATTCGAGAACACTGAAAAACAGGGTATACCAAAATTCTGCTATCTGCCTCACAACTTCTTGGTGCAGGGTTCAGTGTTGATCTCCAGTCAATGTCTGTTTGGACATGGCATATTCTACTTGTGTCTACATGCAGTTTATGTAGACATCTTCCAAGCAACATGCCAGTTTGCTGGCTAGACTAAGTTGCTCTCAAGCACAGTATTTACCCTTGATCTTCTGGCCTGGATCAAGGGTATCAATGACCCATAAATCCACACAGCTTACTGCATTATGATTGATAGATTAATAAAAAAGCTAAGATAAATGAATTGTAAATGATGCCAGATATCAAGTCAAGGACAGTAAAGTTTTCAATTATATTGGTTTAATGTATAAACAATCAAGATATGTGTGCATGGGGGGTAGAGAATATAATGACAATAGTTTTGGCTCAGGTATGCTGAAAAGTTGAAGGTGACACAAGGCATTTTGGACAACTTAGGGATGCGTAGCCTAAGTCCATTGGAATTTGCTGGTCTGACTGGATAAACAAAATATTTTCTGTACCTGTTTCATCCATGTTCTGTGATGTTACCCATAAACAAAATCATAATTTAACCTGTTTGCTTGTCTGTTGCAACTGTGTGAAAACTGTCATGCATTTTAGGCCGTTGATTTTCTGGCTGTACTCTGACTTGCATGTATTCCTGTATCATACCTCTGAAACTGCAGACATTGAAAATAGGTACAAAAGCTCTTGAAAATAGGTGCATCCAGCTAAAAATCTGGACATCTAATTAGCATAAAGCTCTTGGGATACTACATAGAAGGTTGTTTAAAAAGCAGAGAGTGATGGAAGTGATGGAAACATATGAACACATTATCGAGACAGTTATATATGTCTGTATACTCTAATGAAATGTATTGCAAGTTTCTACAACATAACGTCATTTATTTTTGCTTCTGAAAAAGGGATCGATAAGATGTGGGTCCTCTTTCTTTAAATTATTGGTAACACTAGTACGTTGGTCTTGTAGTGTGATTTCCTGTGTACCAGACAGCTTCAAAAATCATTTGTGATGAGGGGATTCAGAATTTTGCGTGAAGGGGTAAATCAACCTCAAAATAAGGGCATACTTACAAAATAGGTAGACCATGTACAAGGGTAAACCAGACATGAAAACAGGGATGTTCCTGGAAAATAGGAAATATTTGCGAGGTCTGTTTATATATAACATGGGTACAGTCTGAAACGCTGAATGTCCATATATGGGAATGAATATCCAGGCCGTGATTAACATCTAATGCTCATATGAGAGAATGTTGCTTTCAATGGAGTTTTTGCCGCCAGCATTTTGTATGGGCTCCTGGTGCAGCAAGGTAAGGGAATGTGTCCTCACTCCACTGTTGTGCCATCTTGGAGTCAGTATATATAATTAGCAGGGGATGGGGGATGGCAGGGAGGCTTGTCTTCCTGCAAAAAGAAAAAAAATATATTTTTAATTTTTGTTGCTTTTGATCATTGCAGATTTAATCTAAAATGTTCACTGTATTGATAGTCAGCATTTTAAATGTTCAGTGTTTGATGATATGGGATCATAGGTTTGTCCCAGGGATTACTCCCGTGTCACTATTCGACAGAGGCACAGTAAACTAAACCTTAAAAAGGGCACAGTATACTCAAATCAAGGGGTGGCGTAAGCCATACAGAATCGGGCTAGGCTTATAATTGCCCCAGGGCAGATAGCCTAGTATGAACCTATGAACCTATGAACCTATGAACCTATGATATGCTCATAGACACACATATACTCTTACACTAATGTGCACACACCAAGTAGATGCATGTATGCGTGTGTACACACACACACACACACACACACACACACACACACACACACACACACACACACACGCATACACACACACACACACACACACACACACACACACACACACACACACACACACACACACACACACACACACACACACACACACACACACACACACACACAGACACACACACACACACACACACACACACACACACACACACACACACACACACACACACACACACACACACAGACACACATACACACACATACACGCACACACACACACACACACACACACACACACACACACACACACACACACACACATACACACACACACACACACACACACACACACACACACACACACACACACACACACATACACACACACACACACACGCATACACACACACACACACACACACACACACACACACACACACACACACACACACACACACACACACACACACATACACACACACGCATACACGCACACACACACACACACACACACATGCATACACACATACACATGCATACACACACACACACACACACACACACACACACACACACACACACACACACACACACACCATTACTTTTATGCACACAGTGTTGCAGCATCAAGCACTTCTATAATGTCAGCTCATTATTTGACTGGCATGTATGATGTAATGAAAGAAGGGCAAAAATAATCAAATCACAGGTATTTGTAGGAGACTGAGTTGGTGTAATGGTTAAGGTCTTCACCTAAAAAACACAAGGTACACAGTTTGATTTTGATTCTAACTTCTGGTCACTGCCGGGTTACTGGTTAAATCTATAATAGTTTGCAGACATATTGCTGAGCATTTTGGCATTGGGGATTGGTGTTTACCTCACAGAGACAATGTACAGAGTTTTATTCTCACCTTTGGAAAGGAAGTTGGCTAGGCTTAAAATGGCCACAGGGGCAGCTAACCTAATACTGACCTATAAACTTATGAACTTATTATCCAGGAACAGGATGGCCACATCTGATGGTGTGACTGGGTTATGGGCATGTCATGTTTATCATGCTTTATCAGTGTTTTGCCAAGCTTAAGGTTTAGACAGTAATGATGACATAAGTTAAGGCAGCTTCAGCAAGACCGGCAGGGTAGCTTAGGAGCTGATGAAGGGTTCTACACAACACCTGGAAAAGAAAAAAATCCACAACCTAGCTCAGAAAATGATGGGAGTTGCTGAACAATCTGGGATAGATTATTTTGCCTGGATATACCACACCTTGCTTATTGAGGTTTGCAGTTTCATTTGTAAATGTTATTGATGTTTGCTGTAGGTGTACATAGTGCTGAAGAGTTTCTGAAGACACAGTGCTGTAGATGCTGTGTTTTACATGAATATTATCTATTTCTGTCTCCCATTTGCCTTCCCATTTAGCAGATCCAAGCAGATACATTACTATTTGAGTAAATCTCCGGCTTGACAAGAATTCAGAATAATTTTTAAGGAGTTGTTCTAGTCCTGCCATGTCAAATGCCCCTGTAAAAGAAGAAGCTGGATTTTTGGTTGTAGTGGTGGAAAATATCAACAACACAAGCAGAGGCATATTTAGGTTGCCCTGCAGGTGTCTATTTGCTGTTAAAAGTTCTATGTCATAACTATGAATGCCAAAATAATGAAATGCACTTGGATTCAGAAAAGAATATTCAAAGCCAATTTCAAAACCTTTATTAATTCAAAGTGAGGTCAAAATGCTCACACCTGTCAATGCAAGGGGCTTCACCACTTGCACTACCTTGCTTAATATAATTATGAGTTCACTTTTCTAAGTACCTGACCAGACATATGCAACAACTGGAGTACCGACAGAGGTTCATTACAAAATGAATGCAGTAAACAACATGTCCTATGTGGACTGCCTCAAAGCCCTATCCATGTACTTGGTCTACAGACTGCTGACAGGTAATCTACACCTGGCATACAAAGCAACTTCTCATCCTACTCTGATGGACATGTTGAACATCCGCAAAACAAATAGCATGAGAAGTACCAAATCTATGGATGTAAACCTCACCTGCAACATAAACAGGACATATTGGAGGGACAGGTATATGTCTCAAAGAATACTCCTTCTCTGGACCAGGCTTTCCATCCAGGTGAAGCAAAATTCTTCCCTAACCCAATTCAAGCATAACATGGAGCAGTGAATGGAGAATTGAAAGTTTACCCTGGTCTGTCATCTATGTCTTTATTGGACAGAGGCAGCCAAAAATGCTTGACTACCAATGCCAAAGCCTACATATACCCCTTAAAATAATCCTAGGGTATCTGAACTTGTCAGATACACTTAAGAAGCATGGTTAAGCTTTAAAAGGTCCCCTGGGATCATTAGCCTAGTAATCATGTATGAACTTATAATGAAATCAAAAACAGTAGTGTGATTCAGAGACATAAAAATTCAGACTATGACTTATGTTGATCATCTCTTTTGAATACTAGTGTTTCAAAGTGTACAGGAGCTTCAGTCACACTGTGTTAGGAATAGCAGCAGCCTTAGCTGAACAACTGTTAGTGGCCCTCTGAAAGATGGTCTTGCCATGTTGTGTCATTGCTTTTCATGTTTCATATGTGTCCACAGGTAGCTACATACTTCATGTACATGGTGGGACATTGTCAACTACTCCACTGTGGACAGGGATACCATACAGGAATTCGTAGCCATGTGTGGCTCACAAACTGAATCAAAGGGGGTGCTTGCTTGTACTGTCCACCCTTGCGGATCAGAAGGTTCATGCAGAATTAACCATTGTTGCTACAGGGACCTTTCAGCATCTGACAGAGGACACTTTAGGGATTTCACAGACATCAAGCTTGGTGGGTTCAACTCTAGTTCCTTGATGAGATGCTGCAGCAAGTGGAGGAGCATATATGGTTTTCATGGAAAGCAGAGGAAAGAACCAACAGTATATGGACATTTTTATAGCAAGTTGTATTTCCCTGAGACCCTGTTGTACCAGTATTGCCATCAAGGCTCCACCCGCTTCATGCTGGCAAATACATCAACCGACTTCAGCTTTATTATAGCGGTTATTTCATAAACACTTAATACACAGTGAAGTAAAGTAAATGTACAATAGTAACAAACCATACAATAATATTGCAAAAAAATGTAGTTATTCAAAATTAGCACTCTGGACCCAATTTAATACTATTTAATACAATTCTACATCTGCCGGTAAAATACATATAACTTCAAGATGAATCTAAATTTATACTCCAGCACAAACAAAAAAATAAGAACAAAGATGACTTTACTACCAAGTCACTGCTCCAAATGTCCACTGCAGCCTGTTAAACAAGTGTGCTTAATGATTTAGCATCTCCAAATAGTCACTCAATCGCTGACACAAATGACTATAAAAGATTAAAACAACAGAATGCAATATTGTTGCAAATGATGCAGTTGAAAAAACTGACACATTACCTCACTTTGATGAAGTGTAGAAGAGGGTGAGCAGACCCATTTTACTGAAGTCCCAAATAGCTCAGTACCACCATACGTGTTTTAATCCTAACTGTATTCCTAACGTGTGTGTGTGTGTGTGTGTGTGTGTGTGTGTGTGTGTGTGTGTGTGTGTGTGTGTGATATATGTTTATATATATACATGCACATATATTCATATATAGGTACAACCAGCAAAACCATCAGCAATTACTTCAGTAAATATATGAAGAGTCTCTAATGGGCATGCCCTCCCCCACCTTTGCAGGACCCATTTTTGCACTTGTTTTGTATGTTAGCAGACCTAGAAAAGAAAAAAAACAAAAAGACCCCCCCCCTCCGTGAGCATCCCAGTTAACACTCATTCTATAGGTTTGAGGGATCAATACCGTATGCAGTTAGATGCAGATTGGCTGTCATTGTAGGATGGTGGGAAAGCCCTGCTAGATGGCTCCCTGTCAAGAGGGTCTCACAATCCTCTAAAAATGTGATTCAATGAAAAGAAGCTATAAAATGTAAAAATATGCTATTACATCATTAAAGTGCCTTTTCACTCCCACCATCACCACCATGTACCTCGGCTACTTTTATATATACTAGCTATGAGAGCTCTATACCTCAAAGACTGGGGAATACTCTCACGTACCCAACCCTGAGACTTGGTATATAGTCATCCAATTCAGACCTTGAAGCTTCCCCTTTTCTGAGGATTGCAATTATGAACACCCTGCCAGACTGCTTGCCTTGTATTGTCACAGTGACAGCAAACAGTGCAGGAGCTGTGTGCAACATTTTGTGAAATAGCACCACATATATCAGATGGTGCTTAGAATACTCACTAGTCATATTACTGATTACCTGTGTATTAAACTATTTTCCACACCAATAAGTACTGACTACATCACATGTATATTATTAGGTAGATTCCAAACAGTTCCACTATCACAAACACGGCATCTGCTTTTTCTCTAAATGAAAAACTTGAGCTGAGCCCTAAAATAAAAACTAAACCAAACAGTAAGTAAAACAACTTGAGTACTGTTTCTGTAATTATCACACTCTGACTATTAAACAAGCACTGCAGAAAATGTAAGTGTCATGTACAGTTCTGAGTACAGCTATTTGTTGGTAGTAGGAAATCCTGTTAAATTTATTTTCCCTTTTAGGACAATTCTTCAGTTTTCTCTAGCAGAAATATAAATGAACCCAAGCTGTCATAAAAGGTCTTTGTTCCTGAGTGCTGCATAAGTTTTAAAAGTGGCGTTCTTGGCAGCACAGTTTACTATATTGTTGCCATGGCAGACAATTTGTGATTGACATACTAGTAACCCTTTATAATAAAGTTAGGGAAGAGTTAAGGAAACATATTAACTTGGGGAGAGAAGAATGACATTTTCAACTGCTGCATTTCAGATACACATAAAATCATTTTTATTTTAACCGCTGTGGATGTTCACACGATTAATAGTGCTAAATAGGCAGTTTAGAATGGCTTAGACTATGAGTTCTTGAGCTTCAACTCGGTGAGGCACAATCTCACTGAGTGCAACTGCTCTGGAAGTCTATCAGATTTAAAAAGTAGTAAATGTGCTCTGCAGGAAAGGAATACTCCAAGACCACCTGATCTTATGTATGCCAACTTCATGGTATCAGCAACACAAAGTAAAAGTGAATAGCTATGAAAACAATGAATCACTGCTCACATACACTTGGAAGCTGTTCTGGCAGTAGTTTCCTTTGTAGGGCAGCAATCTGGGACCAAAAGTTCATGTCTGACAACCTGAACTTGACAAGGTAGAACCCCATCAAGTTTGCACTTGGTGAGGAATAGGGAAGCCATCTAATGATAAAAGCATTGGACATACTTCCATTAAAAAGTAGTTCTTGCAAATATTTGAAATGCAGAGGAATCTTAATAAAGATGTCATAGATTTTGTTGTATTTACTACTTGAGAAACATTTTCACCTTTCGAAAAAAACATAACTTTATATCAAACTTTATTTTCATTTAGAACTACACATGTAGCCTAAATGAAATTTTGTTTATTATTTATTTTTATATTTGAAAAACATGTTTTCTGAAAGTTTTGTATTGAATTCTTACTAAGGGTCCAAGGAATGAGCTTATAATTCATTCTTTAATTCATTTCTAACCTAAGACCCACAAAACACAGTACTTCTTCCCAAGAGCATTATAATTACGTGGCTTCCTCTGAGACACAAAGTACATAAGTGGAGTGGAGGAGTCACTTCCAGGACCATGACTTAAAGCTTGTCAGTTGCTCATAGCTTTAATCCTGTATGCTATATTTCCAGACTTGCCAGAAAACTGGCAAATGTTTCTTTGTAACTTTATTAATCAAAGGTGTTTAGGTATTTTATTTTCAGTATGTCATCCATGGAACCTTCCCTTATGAACTGATGTTCTTTGTGTTTCACTGTTGCAGTCATTAGATATGGGTAATCATGCTGGCAGGTTGTCCTCAGCCAGCCTGAATTCCAAAGTCTTGGGTCCTGAATCGGCTGCCGTTGCCCCTTCACTGAAGTCAGGTCTTCAGGGGTATAAAAGAAGCAGCCAACGCCATTTTCTTTAGACTTTCTTGCCGAGCAGTGCCCGTAGCAGCAGCAGTTCGCAAGTGCCAGTCGGCTGACTGCTGAAATTTTTGTGTTTGAGTTTCAGAACCGAAGTCTTCAATAAAGCTAAGTACCCCATTAGGGAAACTTTTTTCTTGCTCCAGACCAATGTCAGAAAAAGTTAATAATTGTATTACTTGTGGAAAGCAAATACCTCATAAGGATTATCATTCTTACTGTATTCCTTGCCTAGGCTCTGATCACAACGTTTCTGGTTGTCGGTTTTGTGCTAGATTTAACCAACGCACTATTAAGCGTCGGTATAATGTTGCTTTAAAGTATTTTGGTAGCCGGTTTAATTATCCTAAAATGTCGTCGGATAGCCGTCCGACTACCGGAGTTAACAAAAAATGCAAAGAAAAGGATAGAGAAAAACAACCAAGGCCCAAAACTGATGACAAAGCTTCTCCTAAACCAGTCGCCGGTTCGCCGGTTCTCAGTGAGGTGCTTTTGCAGCCCCTGACACCCACTACTTTAGAGTAGCAGGCCGCTACCGACTCCCACGTGGAGTTGGCCATGCCGCTGGATACTCAAAGTATTGGAGCCTCGGACGCTAATCCCTCAGATGGGTCCAGGGCCACTGAGCAGGTACCGGCTTCTGAGGGTGTATTCAGATCACAACATCTTTACATTAAAATGACTTCAGCTTCAAAGACAAAGACTAAAGCAGCTTCTATAGCAAAGAAACAAACTCATGAGCCATGTGTACAGGCCTCTATGCCCAAAAAACAGATGATCAAGATGGCCAAAGACCTGATTACCTTGATCAGGGGCAGCTTGCGCTATCGGACTGCCAGACTGCAGCCCTCCCACCTGGAAAAAACAAAAAGAAAAACAAATCTGTGAAACAAAAACTCGAGTCCCGATTCCTCTGCGCCTGTGTGGACACATTGGGGAACTCAGACTGCCTTTATCAGCTGTCTGAATGCAGACAAAGAGGTACCCAGAAGTCTGTACTGGGAGATACCCAGGAATCTGTGCGGTGATGACCGCACAGAACAGAGGAGCTCCGGACTGCTTCCTCTGCAGGCAGGGCCAATGAGGGGTGAGCTGAGAGCTCTCACAGGGATTTTGCTGTGCGGGCTTCATCAGTGGATTATACTGCTGAACAAATGGTCGCTGGCTGGATGGGCTTCGTACACATGGAATATGTTCGTGAAACAGGTAGGTGAAGGCTTCATACATGAAACAGGTAGTGTGTGTGTGTGTGTGTGTGTGTGTGTGTGTGTGTTGGGTGGGTGTAATGCCCCAGTTGCTATATCCTGGTGGCTAGAGAGAACAAATGGTGGTGGGTAGAGTTACTCAGGCTTGAACCCTATACCTTGGATGCAGGTGGCAAGGACCTGAATTCCCTATCCACCACCATTTCTAAAAAAATTTGCAGATTTTTGCCTCATATTTGTTCTGTTCCTCATAAAATCTGTGGTGTCTGCATCTACATTTTTCCTTGCAAAGTCTGTAGTGCAGTGGTGCACTGGTATCATTGCTGCCTGACAGCTACAGGTTCTCTGGTTTGATTCTTGGCTGGGGTGCCTTATGTGTGGAGTCTGCATGTCCTCCCATCTTACAAAGATGTGTCTGGAGTTTCTCCCTGCTCTGCTGAAAGTTGTCTTTTGTTCCAAGTCAGAGTAGTTTCCTGGTTAAATGTTTAAAAATAACAGGCATTTGAATTTCAGACTTCATAATCTTCAGAAAGTACATGGTAACACAAAACTGTTTATTCTAGCAGATGTCTAAGTTTATAACATGGATATTTGAAATTTGTCCCTATTTTTGGGACTGTATTCCCCCATTATTGGCTTTGTCCAGGTATTTTGTGCTAAGGTTGAGAGCTATCTATGGTGAGAACTGAATTCATTGAATGTTTGGGGGCTGTATTCCACCCCCCCCCCACTACTGGCTTTGTCCACATGTTTTTTGCTAAGAGGTTGAGAGCTATGGTGAGAACTGAATTCACTGAATATGTTTGGGGGCTGTATTCCCCCATTATTGGCTTTGTTCAGGTGTTTTGTGCCAAGAGGTTGACAGCTATGGTGAGAACTGAATTCACTAAATGGTAGCCATTTAAGTTTGTCTTCCTCTCTCACAAAACAGCTGATTTGGCATAGTGGTATGTTTCTCTGACTGTTTTGCACAGGGTCCCCTGGGTTAAAGACGTGGCAGTGAAATGTATAGTGGGAACACAGCATTTAATTCTAGCAACTTTCCAGCATTGTACAAGCAATGTTTAAAATGTGTCCCTGTTTTTTCGGCTTTTGTCCCCCCCCCCAATAAATTTTGGATTTTTCCAGATTTCTTGTGCTGCAAAGTTCAGAGATACAACTGTGTGTTGAGTAGATTTTACAAGGAGCTGAGAGCTGCAGGGGAACAAAACTTTAGTGCTGCTTATTCTGAGTCTGCTTGCATTGCTAATAGCACAACAGGTAGTGTACTTGCTTTTGATGCAGAAGGTTGTGGGTTCTACTCACACAGTAGATAGATGCATTGCTGATACTGTACTGTGTTGTAAAGTGGGTGGATGCTGCAGTCCTTTTTGGCAAAGATACCTAGAGTAGTAACTATGAACCTGTTATCAGTTTGCCATACAGTTCCTATTGCGATATTACTAGCTTATCATTTTTTTAATGCATGCAACATAGGCAATTTATTCATCAAGTGCAACAGGCACTTTATTTGTAGATGAATAAACAATGACATATAAAGTTGTTTGCTAGCAGCAACCTCTTCATTGTTACAGATTTCTTTAATGTGGAATTATTTAGATGACTTTTACACTTCAGAGATTGTGCATATTTACTGATACTGGTGGACTGTAGAAGGTTGAGTAGATTGTTATGATGGAAATGTTCTGAATTGGGTAGTTTTGTCATTGGTGCATGCATTTTGTTTCATTGTTTACTAATGTTCAAAACAAATTTAAAATGCCCTCTAACAGCTGTAATGTATTGTACAAGGAATACAATTTAATACAATCAGGAAGGTGTATCAAAGAGCGTGTGTATGTTTCGTATTCAAGGGGCCTATGATTTGAAAACAGCCCAAAGTTAATCTTTATCTGCCACTGGCAAAATGTATTTTCTTTGAATGTGGGTTTCAATGCTGCTTCAATGAATGTGAGTTTCAAGGGCAGAGAAGTTTTAATGCTAAGTCTGTTTTCATTGTGAGACTGCATTGCTTTGTTTAGTAGATATCTATTGGGGTTTGTGCTGTAAAAATGCAAAATAAAACTTTCAAATGAAATCCAAATCATCGCAGAAGTAAAGCAATATGCACATTACAGTGTTTATGGTAAATGGGGCAAAATAACCAAGAAATGGGACACTGGAATGGTTGCAGGGGGGAGGCTCCAATCGACCATGATTTTGAGAGGGGAAGGGCAGCAAACTCAGACAGCCCTGGTTGAACTATACCTCTCAGTTGTCCATATTTTTGCAGAATGAATAGATATTTGCTTCTTATTTTTGGTTTGTTCCTCATAAAATGTGTGGTTTTCTGGCAAATAATTTAGGAATGAAGTCACTAAATGACAGGCCATTGAGTTTTACATCATAACCTTCAGAAAAATGCATGCTAAAGCAAGACCTGTTATTCTATCAACTGTCTTAAGTTTATACAAGAGCAATTTTTAGTAGTGTTTGTATGTTCCCCCAATATATTTGGCCTTGTCCAGATTTCATGCATTAACAGGTTGAGAGGTACATGCAAATAAAATTGCTTCATAGAATTAGACATATCCAAACATCTCAACTGTTCCTGATTTTGGCTCAAACTGTTGCTCTTCCCCTAATAATCCCTCTGCAAAATGGCAATTTTGGAAGAAAACGTGGAGGGTTTACAATTAATAAATAACTGTAATAATCAGTTATAGATTACTTTTATTTCAGAAATGCATGTAGATTCTTTTATTTTGTCAGCTGCTCAAGTTAACAGTACTAATATTAAAAGTGTCCCTTCTTTGACAGGTTTCCAGCTGTATTGTGTGGCTATTTTATATTTTTGCATCACGTTTGGTCCATTTTTCATAAAATTGTGTTTTTTTGGCAAATTAGTAGAAAATCATTAAAGACTAAAGTTAGAAAATAATGAAAGACATTTGAGTTTCAGATTTCGTACCTTTCAGAAAATTCATACTAATGCAAGACCTACTACTCTTTTATCTTTCTAAGTTTATAAGAGCAATATTTAAAAATTGTCCTTATTTTTGGGCCTTTGTCCCACTTCTATGTATGGCTTTGTCCAGATTTCTTGTTCTGAGGTTGAAAGGTATGACAAATGTGTCAGGGCCATCGCAGTCAGCCAGAGACATTTCAAATTGTGACAAACTTGTTGCACCCCACTCCCCCATGTAGTGACTCTGGATGTGTCCAAGCAAGGCAAGGAGCAGTTATACAGTGTAAATGTGCAGACTATCCCCCCCAACCAAGGTAAACACAAGTACTACAGTGGCTTTTCATCTGTCATTGATTTTGCAGAATGTTCTGGTTTCTGTCATATTTTTATACTGTTGATATATGCTTATTATTATTCAGAAAGTTACTTTTGCTCTGGGTTTAAGTAGCAGTGCTTTAATGACCATCAGGTAAGCTTGTCTGATATTGTAAGATGCAAGTAAGTTTTAATAAGCAGTATTGCTAACATTGAAAGCCTTTCTGTTGTTGCCATGCAGAGAATACTTACATAACTAGATAATGTATAAGCCTTGGGTATTGAAATGCATATGACAGTATTTATAATAAAGGCCAGGATTAGATTATGTTAAGCTCATTACAGGCTTTACCTGCAAACTAAACAGAATGCCAGTCTATCATGTGTGGTCCATATCCTGTGCAGTAATCCTTTAAGCAATGTATGTTGAGCTTGTTTTTTGTTTGCTTTTCATTTTTTACTTTGATCATGTTTTCCCCATGAAACAAGTAGATAGTTGTCAGGCAGCAGGTCTTTTTTGGATAAGAAACATTTTTACAAGTGGGGGTATCACAGAGATTGCTACTTTTAGCATGTTACTTGCTACTTTAATAAAGCTGAATATAAATTATAATTAGAACTGGAGGGCAAGGAGAAATGATTTGAGTTAAGTGCTGCTTGTTTTTCTTATACTTGATTTTGACTGGCATTCCAGTAATGTATTTAAAAAGTAATTTATTTTTGTATGGCTCACATCCTTTTTGTTTCCATCTAGATATTAAGTAAGCTGTCATGCAGCCAATGGATTGAAATTTTTTTTTCTTCTACACTTCATTTTGTCTTGATTGGACTCCCATAATGATGGTTTGGCACCCAGGGCAGCATATTTAATTAAAGTCTTTGTGGTTTTGAGCATAGCTCCTCCCCTTTCTAGTTGGTCACCCCCATTCCATTTGACCCCACCCATTCAGCTGTCTCCTGCAGCCCCCCTTTGATTTGAAGTCAACAGCCGCCACTGACCTTGATCAGGGGTTCCCATCCTCCTCAAGATAAGAGGCCTAGGCAAGACACTGACTATGAATCTTCAGATCAGGTTTCTATTTCTTCTGATTCCTCTTCTGATCAGGGATATTCTTTACCCCCCTATGAGGATTCTGATGTTGAAGAATCTATACCTTCAGCATCCCCTCCTGAGGATTATTCCTTTGGGGAAACCTTGCATACCATGAGGGAGCATTTTCACTGGGAAAGCCAAGATTTTTCAGAATCTAAAAAGAGGCTCAGGGATTTCCTTTTACTACCACAGCACAAGCCTCTAGCCATTCCCCCTGTGTTAGACATTGTAGATGATGTGTTTTCAGAGTCTAGTTTGAGCCCTGACTCCTTACCTCCAGCTCCTGTTAAGCCTGACAGATATTACAGGGTTCCTGACTCACACAAATTTCTTTTTAAAAACCCTGCTGCTGACCCAGAAACTATTTCACAGGGCCCCAAGGGAGTTAAGGCCTCTACAGCAAAACACCCAACCCCCTCTGACAGAGATTCAAGGCCACTGGATAGATGGGGAAAAAAGGTTTACACATCTGCAACTTTGGCTATAAGGGCCTTAAACTGTTCGTTTCATATGCTCAAGTATCAGCAACATCTCATGGGATTGCTTAAACAGAAAATGATGTTAAATTCTGAATGTGCTGAAAACTAGGAAATGCAGGATTTATTGCATGCAGCTGAACAAGTAGGAAAGCATACTTTGCAATGTGGTTTTGATTCTTTGGAGGCTTCCTGCAGGGCCGCAGTTATGGGTTCTGTAATTAGGAGGCATGCTTGGTTAAAGGAATAAAATCTGCCTGATCATGTTAAGGTTAAGTTACTAGATGCACCTTTACAGAATGATACTTTGTTTGGTGCTAAGGCAGAAGAGGTGTTAAAGAAAATGGAAGACAAAGCTAAATCTATGCAAACTGTTAAAGATTTTTTACAAGTACAGCCACCTAGGTTTAGTAGACACTGGCCTACAAAAAATTGGTCCTTCCCTGTGTCAGACAGACCTCAGAGGGGCAGATCCAGATGCCCAAGGGGTAGATCCCAGGCTCAAGGTTCTTATAGGTCAAAACATTGGGGTGCTTTTACCTCCAAAGCTGGAGAAGATAAAGCACAAACATACAGAAAGCAGTCCCAATGACTTTCCCCTGCCTGCACCAAGCACTTATCTTCTGGCAGCACCCTTAGGGGGAAAATTAGCACTTTTTGCTCAAAATTGGCACATTATAACCGAAGACAAGTGGGTTCTAAATATAGTGTCACAAGGCTACAAATTCCATTTCCATACTCTGCCAAAGGCAAATGGCTGGCCAGATCTGCCAAAAAATCAATGGCAGAGGCACAAAAACAAGTTTCATCCCTCATGGACATGGGGGCCATTCAGCAAGTACCAGAGCAAGAGCGGGGACAAGGATTTTACTCGACTGTTCTTGGTACCCAGAAAGGACAAGGCCTGGAGGCCGAAACTGGACCTATCTATTCTGAACACATTCCTGGATATTCCAAAATTCAAAATGTATTCCTGGATATTCCAAAATTCAAAATGTTGACTTTGCAGCAGCTTCTACCCATGCTGGGCAAGAATGCTTGGCTTGTGACTTTAGACCTAAAAGAGGCATACCTGCATGTTCCAATCAGACAATTTTTGCAGAAGACACTTCAGATTCAAGGCTGGTTCAACGCATTACCAATTCTCTGCACTGCCCTTTGGCTTATCTACTGCACCCAGGGTCGTTGCAAAGTGCCTGGCACCAATAATTGCATTCTGCAGACAAAGACGAATACAAATATATCCTTACTTGGACGACTGTCTAATTCAAGCAGAGAACAAGGACATTCTTCTTCAACATCTGGCTTTTGTGAAAAGACTTCTAACATGCCTAGGGTACACAGTCAATGAAAAGAAATCAAAACTAGTACCCTTTCAAGAGATAACATTCCTGGATGCAAGCTTGAATGCAACTGACCAGATGGTTTATCTCCCGCTGGACAAGCAAAGGCAACTGACTACCTATTTCACAATGTTGGCAACAAAGTCCCAGTTATCTGCAAGAAAAATTCTGCAGGTTTTGGGCTTCATGGCATCCTGCATCCTACTAATTCCATATGCAAGACTGCATATGAGGAAACTTCAATGGTACCTAAAAAGTGTTTGGACTCAACATTGCTACAGCCTGGAAACAATGATTACTCTCATTCCCTGCCTGCAACAGGGATTTCGATAGTGGGCAAAGACTTGTCACCAGAACAAGGGACAATCATTCACATTACCCCAAGCCAGGCAGACACTAACAACGGATGCATCAGACTATGCCTGGGGGGCCCACATGGCAGGAAGATGCGTTCAGGGCACATGGACCTCAAACAAAATGCATCTACATATCAATCAAAAAGAGATGCTAGCTGTTCAAAATACCCTGACAGCCTTCAAGGACCAACTTCATCCAGGACAACTACTGATAAAGACAGACAACACCACGGTCATGTGGTACATAAACAAGCAGGGGGGCACACATTCTTACCCCCTTTGCAGACTAGCCATGACATTGTGGAACACAGCTTTGACTTACCACGTACATTTGCAGGCACAATTCCTGTCAGGAAAGGAAAACACTCTGGCAGACGAACTAAGCAGAAACCTCATGGATCCCCATGAGTGGCAGCTGGATCCACAAGTCTTCAGCATGATAACAAGGAAATGGGGATGCCCGGACATAGATCTATTTGCCTCCCCTCACAACTACCAACTAAAAAGAGTCTGCAAAAGGACTTATCACAGATAAGCATGGAGAGTGGATGCCTTATCTTTCAGCTGGAAAAACCTATTTGTTCTCATCCTTTATTAAAGCAGTACCCCAGAGGAGCCAAAAATTTAAGGCCTCCAAGGAGATCACCAAAACCTGCATGGAACCTCAACTATGTCTTGGAAAATCTCACCCTGCCTCCTTTTGAGCCAGCTGCTACTGTTCATACAAAGTTTTTATCTTGGAAAACAGCTCTGCCCCTAGCAATTACTTCTGCAAGATGAGTTTCAAAGATACAGGCGCTCATGGCTGTGGAAATTTTTATCATTTTTTATCCAGACAGGGTCTCTCTAAGAACAAACCCAACATTTATGCCTAAAGTGGTGTCCAGTGTGGCTCTTAACTAAACTATTCATCTGCCAACCTTTTATCCAAATTCACAGAACAAGGGGGAGAGAATTCTGCACTCTTTGGACGTACACAGACAGCTTAGATTCTACTTGGACAGAACCAAAGCTTTCAAGAAGACAGAACAATTACTAGTGGCATATGCTGCAGGATCACAAGGAAAGGCTATCTCAAAGCAGACTATTTCTAAGTGGATAGGTCACTGCATTTGTTTATGCTATTTACACCATGGCAAGCCAGTGCCTAAGGGCATTAGGCCACATTCCACCAGAGCTGCAGCCACTTCAGCAGCCTTTATCAGGGGAGTACCAACCAGAGACATTTTAGAGGCGGCTACTTGGAGTTCAGTGCACACCTTTACAAAGCACTATCATCTGCCACTCTACTCTAAATCCAGGGCAGGCTTTGCCACTGCAGTTCTGCAGGGTCTCATAGCCGCTCCTAATGCTGTTTAGCTCCAGCCTCCCAACCATAGCTTTGGGACTCTACCCAAATGTAATGACTGCAACAGTGAAACACGATGAACATAGCACAATTGTGTGCACTTACCATAAATGTAGATGTTTGAGTGTATTCAATGTTGCATTCCAGGTTACCCACCCACCATCCCCCTTTTTTCTATGGATCTTATCTTTCCTTCTCTGATTTATACAACCTATGTGGTGCATTTGCTTATAGATTAAGGTAAATCTACATTTATGGTAAGTGTACACAACTGTACTTTCTACTCTCACTGCAACCTTTCATCATGGACAGTGACTTCACAATCCCAATGCAAAATCTCCTCACAGCAATTGCATCATGACTCTTCAAGAAAGTGCATGCAGTAACAGTATTGTACTCTTTGTGACATACTCTTTGTGTATGTAGTAACAGTATCATATCTTTGTAGCTGCTGTAACAGTGTTATATCCCTTGTGTATGTGATAACATTATCATATTTTTTGTGCATGCAGTAACAGTGTTGTACTCTTTGTGATTGAATGGTGCACACAGTAATAGTACCATATTCATTTTCATTAAGTGATGCACTCAATAACAGTATCATACCGTTTGTGATTGAATGGTGCATGCAGTAACAGCATCATACCCTTTGTGCATACAGTAGCAGTATCATACTATTTTGTGAAATAATGGGGCATGCAGTAAAGGTATAATACCCTTTGTGTATGTAGTAACAGTATCATATATTTGTAGCTGCTGTAACAGTGTTATATCCCTTGTGTATGTGATAACATTATCATATCTTTTGTGCATGCAGTAACAGTGTTGTACTCTTTGTGATTGAATGGTGCACACAGTAATAGTACCATATTCATTTTCATTAAGTGATGCACTCAATAACAGTATCATACCGTTTGTGATTGAATGGTGCATGCAGTAACAGCATCATACCCTTTGTGATTGAATGGTGCATGCAGTAACAGCATCATACCCTTTGTGATTGAATGGTGCATGCAGTAACAGCATCATACCCTTTGTGATTGAATGGTGCATGCAGTAACAGCATCATACCCTTTGTGATTGAATGGTGCATGCAGTAACAGCATCATACCCTTTGTGATTGAATGGTGCATGCAGTAACAGCATCATACCCTTTGTGATTGAATGGTGCATGCAGTAACAGCATCATACCCTTTGTGCATACAGTAGCAGTATCATACTATTTTGTGAAATAATGGGGCATGCAGTAAAGGTATAATACCTTTTGTGCATGCAGTAACAGTATTGTACTCTTTATGACTGAATGGTGCACACAGTAATAGTATCATATTCACTGTTATTAAATGATACACTCAGTAACAGTATCATACCCTTTGTGCATACAGTAGCAGTATCATACTATTTTGTGAAATAATGGGGCATGCAGTAAAGGTATAATACCTTTTGTGCATGCAGTAACAGTATTGTACTCTTTATGACTGAAAGGTGCACACAGTAATAGTATCATATTCACTGTTATTAAATGATGCACTCTGTAACAGTATCATACCCTTTGTGAAAAAAAAATGGTGAATGCAGTGACAGTATCATCCTTTTGTACATTCAGTAACATCATACTCATTGTGAAAGAATGGTGCATACAACAGTATCGTACTGTTTGTAGTCAAATGTTATGTGTTAACAGTGTCATACCCCTTGTGACTGAATAATATATGCAGTAAAGTATTATATTCTTTGTAATCGAATGCTACGTGCACTAACAGCATCATAACCTTTGTGATTGGTGCTTGAAGTAACAGTATGATACTATTTGTGAGGGGATGCTACAGCTAGTAACAGCAACATAAGCTTTTTGAGGGAACGGTACACATAGTGACAATATCCTGTCTTTTCCTATGGAATGGTGAATGGGTCACAGTGTCATCAGTCATCACTTTGTAACAAGAAATGAATACATGGCATATTTAGAAGAACATTTACAACTGCCCACTTTACATTTCTTTAGTCAATGCCATTAAAGCATTGTCAGTCATAATTAAAATCCAGATAGAAATGTGTTTATCTACTATTTCAAAGAATGCATACCTTTGTGAAAGGATAATGTTACTTGAAAATGCAATATCAGGTAAATAATTTCATTACCTGTACTACTTAAATGATGTGTTTTTGTGTATACAAGTACATATACCCAGTCTATAAGCATGATAAAGCACTTTGGGTGTGTGTAGAACAAATATTACTTTCCATCCCGGGCTTGTAAGGCATTTATGCTTTGGGGTTGTGCCTAACTATGCCCTTGGGAATCCTATAATACCTGCACTGTGTAACATTCCCAAACTCTGCAATATTATTTACTTGTAATGCACATGTGCCTATTTATGCCAATGTACAGTAGAGAAACATTTAATTGTACCAATACATGAGATAGACCAGTAAAGTCCAACAGTTTCTAACTGAAAAAAATAACTCAATTCACTGGTATAACAGTGGTGTCAAGTCCCAAAAGAGTCATACTAGAGCTGGATTAGTAATACTCTTTTAATGTTAAGCTAAACCTGAAGTTAACATTAAAAGAGTATTATTAATCTAGCTCTAGTGTGACGTTTTGGGACTTGACACCACTGTTATACCAGTGAATTGAGTTGTTTTTTTTCGGTTGGAAACATTTAATTGTGACATTTCAGAGGACAGTAGCATTGCCTGGCTTCATTCTCATCAAGAATTCTATTGCCATAAAGGAGCCAACAGTTTTTAATTTGAAAAAGTACAAATCACTTTTGAGGAAAATAGATGCAAATTATCCATTTACATAGGATCTCTGGACCTTATTTGCAGTCCATTCTATGTGAAAGCTGTTCTTTAGTCATCTTTCATCAATGCATACATTGGAATTAACAGTATTGTTTTTTCACTAGTAATATGTTATGTACTCCTGGCATACTGCTGACTAGTAATGGTTCCAAAAAAATGGTACGTTAACAGAAGAAAATAAAATGAATCCGTCTTCTTTTGCCTTTCAACATGACACAGAGCAGCCTGCTTTGTTCACCCATTATATTTTAGGAATTGCAGCCGTACACAACTGAAGTTATGATCCTGTATCATGACTAAGCGTAACAACTACTTTCGGGTAAACCTCAGATGATAGTGCTACTGTGTGTGTAGCAACAGTGTGTTCTATCTCTGTAAGATAATGTACTTCACTATGTAATACAGAGGGCTTATGTTCCTATATTTATAGTGCAGTCAATATGAAACAAATTATTGCAAGAAAATATTTATTGGTTTAGATGCCAGGTATGGGAATGCTTGTAAATTAAAATGCAGATGACAATACAATACTGACCTAAAAGTAAATCAATGCTGCTAGTAGAGGAAAGTTAAAATATATTCGCTTGCTATACTTTATTGTAAGTTTTTTAAGCCAGATTCTCAAGCAATGTCACATAATAGTAAAATAAAGGTGCAGTGATAGGGCTGCTTATGCAGATGAAATCCCCTTACTCTGAGCTCGTGCCAGGCATTAGGCTGTCATGCAGAATGCCGATCTATAAGTACTGGGCTGCCACTCTCTGTGTCACTGTGTACCTCTCTTGGTAGTAAATGCCATTAATTGTGTGCATCATACATAGATGTAATGTCTTTCATACAGAGCTGTAATGTTCTTAGGACTGATTGATGTTGACAGAGGGTATGACTGAGTATATCTAAACAAGCTTCCAATTTACTGTGTCATCAGTTATGTACCTCCCCACCCTGATGCTGCTCAGTACCCCTGCATGCACTCTTGCATCAAGTGGTAATTACCCAACCGTTTACTCTGTATCACAGCAGCACTCATTGGCTGACCCCTTTGAGAGTAGTGAGTGTCCTCAGACATCACCACCCAATCACTCAGAAACTGTGCTCTTAGAACCTTATTATTAGTCTAACAGTGGTAGATGCACCCTTCCCAGCCAGAGATTTAGTGGCTGCTTCCACCAAACCTACACCTAGGAGGAGTTTAGTGATTCCCAACCCTCTAGTGTCTTGGGGGCAGTTAAAGAATTGAGCCTTTCCCCAAAACTGATTCTATAAGAACTCAGTGTCCCATACTTATCCCTATCTAAGTTGTCAACACTCAGATTCATCCATATGCTTTCAGTCATCTAAGAATGATTGGGACAATATGCTGCCAATGATCTATGTGTACTTACTCTGCCCTTCTCCCATACAGTGGTAGGTGTTCCCTTTCCCAACATTAGTGTTCTGCTGAAGGCTGGCATCTAACAGTCAGTGGCATATTACCAATCAGAATCTAAAGTCACACTCCCAGTGGCATGAAAGAGCTCAGTCTCTGTCATCTCACCCAGCATGTGGGTTATTAATTGGGACCCCAACCCACAGAGCTGTCTACAAATGTTTCAATATCTGGTTCTGACCCAAACCATAACTCTGCAGTCTCCTAAATCAGTCTGTTCAGTACATGATGTCCAAGACCTGTGGTGTTCATGCCTTTCAACTGTCCAGATTTTTACAGAATGTACAGATTTTTGCTTCTTATATTTTAATATATTCTCATAAAATTTGTGGTTTTCTGTCAAATCTTTGAGAATTGATGTCACTAAATAATGGCAGACATTTAAGTTTCAGACTTCATATCCTTTAGGAAATGCATACTAATGCTAAACTTGTTATTCTAACATCTTTCTAAGTTTATAAAGTCAGTATTTAAAATCTGTCCCTGATTTTGGGATTTTGTCACCCCCATTATTTTTGGCTTTGTCCAGAATTCTTGTGCCAAAAAGTTGAAAGGTATGATGGTGTCTTTTAAAGGAATTCAGCTTGATAAAATTACTGAGGACAGTTGCCCTGACGTCTTGTGCCACCCAGCATAATACTGACCCTAGCTATACCCTTTGTACCTTTTCATCGATCCTACCATGACATGTGCTAGAATAATGGCATTGCAGAAACTGTTACACATCATACCTATTAACCTCTTGGTGCAAGAAATCTGGTCAAAGACCCAAAACAGGGACAGATTTTAAGCATTGCTGTTATAAACTTATAAAATTGTTAGTGTGCATTTTTAAGGGTATGGAGTCTGAAATTCAAATATTTGTCATTATTTAATCACTCCAATCCTCAGTGATTTGGCAGGAAAAGCTCACATTTTATGAGGAAAGGACAACATATGTGGCTAAAATCTGATTATTCTGTGAAATTCTGGACATCTGAGAGGTATGTTTCACATTGCTTATTTTGGGTTTTTCCCAAACTCTGGCTTTTCACTGTAAAGGAGAGTACCTGACCTGTCACTTAATGTGTGCTGTTCTCCTTGCCACAGCGTAAAACTGCTCAAAGCACCATCATCACCTCATCATCCCTACAGACTCCAAGCTAAAATGATCTTATGCTTGTTGTCAGCGAACACAGAACATTTTGTTGCAGATGTAGATGTTCCGTGGCAGGACTGTGTTTAATTAGTTATGCCTGCTAAATGTGACCTAATAAAGTGCATGCTGTAGGGTTATGTGATTTACTAGAACTGCAACATTCTACAACAGTCAGATTAATTATATAAAAAGTTTAGTTGTAACTGTATAGCAGTGATGAAAGTGAAGTGAAATGATTTTGCCAAACAGTGCTGGAATTATGGTTTGCATGAAAAAATGATATGTGAGGTGAACAGTAACTTTAAATGTGGTATACTGCAGCAGTCCATAAAACATGGCACAGAATAAACACACCTCTGTCATTCAGTGGTGTAATGTTAGCAGCTTAGATTCATAATTCATTTACGTCTCATTGGAAGGATAATCAAAGAATCAAAAAATTAGAATTGGGGCCATGTGCACAAGGAATATAACTCAGAAGAATTCAGGGAAGTGGGAAAGAAAGCACAAAATACTGTTTATGTACATGTTTGAAAACCAAACATTTTCCTAATGTGTACCTGAGCTCTGAAGTAAAATCTGCTGAGCTGTTTTATATTCTTTAGCACCTACTCTGCTCACATCTCAGTAGTCACATTGCTGCATGTACACAAAAGTAGCATAGATCATTGGAACTACTACACCCAGTGATTACAGTGTCTTACATACAGAGAAACACAAAGTCATAAAATACCAGTATGTGCAGGCAGAATAAAGGGTGATTTAAACGAAGGAAACCAGACAGTTCTAATACTAGTAGGAGTAATGGGTCTCACAAAGAAGAATTTACAGTCATATTTGCATATGGTACCGATACATGTTAAGTCCGTATGAATTGTAGAAGGGGTCATTTCTGGGCACATTGTAGGTGCTGCAAAGAGCAGCTTTGTCTAACATCAAAGACTGAAACAATACTAATTTCATGAACTTTAATCATACTTTGATATAGGAATGGGGTCCATTCTGATCATTGTATTAGAAACCCAAAAGACTTGGAGAAATTAAAGATAATTAAACTGCATATGCATTCTTTGTTGGTGTCTTGCAATGTTCACAGAACTGTTCTCCCACCAACTGTGTTCAGTGATTGCATTTTTATCACCATTGTCAATTATATGTAAAAAAGAACTTGTGCAATGGCTGCACAAATGACCCCAAGCATGCATAGGAACACTGAATTTTAATAAATAATTGTACATACCCGATTCTATAGAAATGTTTTCATGTGTTTTAAACCTGGATGATGAGTAACATCTTGGAAAAATTAAGTAACATGGATTCAGATGTAAATGAAGCAAACGTATAAATGCCAGCTTTATATGACTAAAGCCTCACTTAACCCACCCCAGAATTCAAGGACCCAAGAAAAATATGTATGTTATTACCTTGTTCATACCTTTGATTTGTACTAAACTCCTACATCTATATCTTAGAATTTCATGTTGCCTTTAATTCCACAATTACAAAATCACACGTATCAGGCCTTATTGG
Source organism: Protopterus annectens (assembly GCF_019279795.1). NCBI lineage: Eukaryota > Metazoa > Chordata > Ceratodontiformes > Protopteridae > Protopterus > Protopterus annectens. The sequence continues at coordinate 525,011,469 of NC_056732.1, forward strand.
CTGCTCTGGCAGTTTGAGAATGCCTTTACTGCACTCAACAAAACATGTTGTAAATTAAGCATTTTAAACAACTAGACAGCCAAATCACACAATAGTGGTGCTGCAGTAAAGACCTGAAAGACAGAGAAAGCAGGAAAAAGTGGGAACATTCCAGTATCTGAAATAAACAGATAAACAGCTTAGAAGCTTATTTATGAAAAAAATGGAGCAATACAATTAGGCCCTCAAAACTCACTGCTTTCCCCAGACATTTTATGCAATACACAGAGCACTGTGCCAAGACACAGAAGCTTCTCTTGTGAGACTATCATTTTGTATTTGTCTCTCAGAACTTCAAGAAAAGGAAACAGTGTCTTGTATATTCGATCACAGCATTCAGGCTTAAAAGTGTGTATATATTTCCACTGTTTTGCACTATTTACAGGATGTAGCTATACCACTGTTTAATAATAAAGCATGTAAAAGTAAATGCAGGGTGATACTATTTAGTGGTATAGAAATAGAAATAGATTAGCAAGCTCTTACTGAACTTTGTCCCATTAAACAACCCCTTATGTGCATAGCTCTCAACCTTCCATCTCCAAAATGAAGAACACTAGCCCTCATTATGTGGAACAAATGGGTAAAATGTGGAACACATACTAATGGCTTACTAACAACTTCTACTAGGAAGGTTAATAGGATGGTTAAAATATGCTGATTTTACTTATAAAGAAGATCTTTTAATGAATTAATATGATTCATTTCTATTTACAATGGATTTCACTTAAAAAATTCCTAACACTGAATGTGCGACTGAGTCTTTCAATGTGGAACTTTGAGGAATGTGAACTTTTTAAGACACCAAATGAGATACATTCCTCTTAATAAGGTACACTTGAGAGGTATGCTTGTGTGTTTTAGGGTATTCGGCTATCATCTTCTAGCAGATATACATTTTTTTCAGGACTGACACAAGTACAGGTAGTGCAAACACAATCCGACCTTTTGGTTTACTTTTTTCTGCTCTTCTTTTGCATGCTGCTCATGCCTCTGAAGTGATAGCTTAGCTAGTAACTTTTAAAAGAAGCCTTCCTATTCCTGACAAACTTCAGCCTGTAGTCTGAAGGATAATGACTGCCTAGACATGTTTGTGGTTGTACGGGGTCACATCTTGATTTGCAGTGCAATGAAAAAGTACATTCATATTTTTCTTCCAAGGTGCCTTGATGACTATTTATTATGATGCAGCATTAGAACTGTATTCTTCTTCTTCTTCTGGCTTTTCCCGGTTAGGGGTCACCACAGCGGATTATCTGTCTGCTCATGATTGGCAGTGGAGTTTTACAGTGTCGAGTTGCCAGCCTGGCACCCAACCTTCTACAGAAGGCACACAAACGCACGCACTCACACCTAGGGCCAATTTAGAGTGTCCAATCCACCTACAGCATGTCTTTGGGATGTGGGAGGAAACCAGAGCACCCAGAGGAAACCCACGTGACCACAGGGAAGACATGCAGATTCCGCACAGACAGCACCCCAGCCGAGGATTGAATCGGAGAACCTCTTACTGTGAGGTGGCAACGCTAACTGCTGCACAACTGCGGCCACCCATTAGAACTATATTCTTTTATATGTCTGAATTTGATCCTCAGTCTACGGCTACACTGAGTTTTTTCTCACTGTTTCAGAACCTAGTTTCAGTCCATACTTCTTAACCTCTTAGAGCAAGAAATCTGGACAAAGCCATAAATAAAAGTGAGACAAAGGTCCAAAAATAAGGACAATTTTTAAATATTGCTCTTACAAACTAAGAAAGTTGATAGAATAACAGGTTTTGCATTAGCATGAATTTTCTGAAGGGTAAGAATTCTGAAACTGAAATGTCTGTCATTATTTTCTAATTTAAGTCTTTAATGATTTGCTACTAATTTGCCAGAAAACCACAATTTTATGAAAAACAGACCAAAAATATGAGGAAAAAATCTGGACATTCTGAGAAAATCTGTACAGTTGAGAGACACGTTTTAGTCCGTAGAAAAAAAAAGCATGTGCACATTGTAGCAGCGATTCATTATATGTATCTCAAATCCATTAAATATTTGGTAGCGTGAATCATTGTACAAACCATTGTTTTTACTATCAATTATGCTATATTTCAGCCATTTAGGTTTAACAGCGTGGTGTATAGAAATGCAAGATGGTTGAAAATGACCAGTAAAATAGTTACAGACATAAATGAGATGGCACATGTGCAAACATTGGCACAGCACCTAAGCAATATCAAACCTTTCCAGAGGTTATTGAAGGCATACAATTTTTACTGAAGTAAAAATGAATGCAGATTGATAGATATTTACATCCTGAAAAAATATCAGTTTTAAAAAATTTTATCATATTCATATATTTATGTTTAAAATTTTTATTGCTTTCAAAGAAAAGAATATTTGCATGTCTTTACAATTCTTCCCTCTTTTTGCTTTATCTCAAGTGTATGCATACATTTTTTTATACCGAGCTTATTCTAAAATAGCTTTTCCTTTAGTCTAGCGGGTATAGTACATTTTCAGAATAAACTAAAATTATACAGTCAGAAATATTTCAGCCTGCTTCTAACCATTTCCATGCATGATTTCATTATCCTCAAAGATAAAGATGAAAGCTGGATAACGCCATAATGATAAATGTAATATCTCTGCCCTACTTGTCTTCTCCTTCACCCATTGTATCAATGTCTATCAGTTCAGTAACATTTTTTTCATTTTCCTCCATCTGCAACACCATTAGTCTCACTGGCAGTTATTTTTATTCCCATAATTTTTTCATTGGGATTATCAAATGCTGAGGCTTTCTCATTCCAAAGTGCTGTTAAAGTAGCAGGGAATCCCAACTTGACATTTGTTTGCACTCATTATTACAATAACAAGAAATAACAGCTTTTTAAGGTCACTTCTGAATAGCTCTTTTCTGCAAACACCAATTTTCCAGCCAACGCCAGCATTCTACCAGGTTGTTGCATCTTCAGCAATGCTTGTTGTCTCTGTCAAAAATCAAAAGTTCAATCAGAGATGGGGACAAAGTCCTCATAATGACTCAACCCTATGTTCGACAAGTGGCATGGATGATGAAGAGACCAGGTGAGGAAGATAAGGTTGAGTGGCTTATGTTAGCTTACTTATCCCATTGAGAAACAGTCAGCTAGGCCTGCCAAACTGATGGTGTCTACCAGTGGTTTGGGGAAGACATTGGCAGGCTTATGTTTCATATGTGGTGCTCACACTACAGATATGAGGAGTGATGTATAGGAACACACGTCTGTCTCTATGGGCAGGAACCTACTGGGAGTCTACAAGCCATCTATGGAGAGGGGTTACCTAGTGAACTCCACAGGACCAGCATCTGCCCCACTCCCTAATGCCCAACATTTGCCTTACAGGTGGATTGGTGGACTTATGTGACTCCTACCTGAGGAAGACAAAGGGGATATTCGTTTCTCAACTATTTTGAGAAACTGTCTTTCTAGCTCCCCAGTAGAAATGCGTGGGTTGATAGGGGCTATAAAAGGAAGCTTCTGGACAAGTCTCAAGGAGAATAATAAATTAAAGAAAAAGAAATTATCAGCATTGGCTGGCTTTTCCATATCTGTCTCCCATTTCTGGCAATGGCAAATGCTTTACTGATGTAACACTCAAGGAGTTTTTAATAAGTCCACTCCATTCTTCCATCTTAACTCTTACACAGTCCAACAAACCACTTTTTCTTTACCTACCAAAACACCATATATTTTTAAAATACAGTGAGGTGCAACTTAATTTGATCAGGTTGCTTTAACTGTCCCTGTATCTCTTTCCTGAATCTCAGTCACTTACTGCTTAGTTGACTCCATCACCACCCTTTGGTCATGCTGGTATTTGGCATCCTCAGAACCAGCAATTCACAATCTTTTCATAACTCGATTCATATTCCATCCTGCTCACTAACATTCAGTATTAAGACTTTGCTGGCAGTGGTTATTGATTTACATGATGACTTTGTTCTAACTCTTCAGTGAGTTGTACCTTGAAATACTCGACCTGTACAACACAGACTAATATCTTCAACCACTGACTGATCAATTACAATTTTACCTTTCTGGTCACACATTACAATGCTGACTCTACTATGTATATTACTTTATTAAGTGTTTTTTATTAGTTATCAAATGGAGTGTTCTGGGAAACCATCCAACTTTCCATATTAATGTATTTATTAAAATTTCATATGGAAAGTAAACATTTTAAACTTGGAACAACTGCATAATATGAAAAGGAAATTAAAAATGAATGTTACGGTACTAAACACTCATTTTATTAAAGTAAAGAAAGCAAGAAGCACTGTCTTCTGAATTATTCTATTAATACAGCACAAGGAGCTACTACTTTTCTGTTGATCAACACAGTAGACTGTAACCAATGATACAAGAAAGAAGAGAAAGCAAAACTACTTAAAGAGACTTTATTCATTTACTAAAAGGTATCTGTAGCTTTTAACATACTTGGACTGTCCCATTTATAGTAGGAGCTTGAGGATAAATCTGAACTAAAGCAGGGTACTGAGAATAAGAAACAGTATTACAGTTACAATAACATTCAAGGTCGTGTATATTCTACAGAATGTAATGCTGTTTATAAACTAAAATAAGATTTGGTCTGCATATACAGTAAAGAGATGGGCTTATAGAAGAGGTATGATTATATCATTGTTTTGTGAACTGAAATGTAAGCAGGATGATTTATGTAATTTCAGGCAGAAGTGAAAATGTAATTTTATGTTGTAAATCATCTTAGGAAATGGCAGAAGTCACTTGCTTGATCGGAATTGGGAGACTCATGACATTTAATATGTACTCAATAACTATAAAGTGTATGAGGGAATGACTGAAATGTAATATAACCAGTGACATAGCTGTAACTTAAGGGGGACATCAGCAACATGTTGTGGCGCGGAGAGGAGCAGTGTTAGTACGTTACAATGTTAGTTGGCCGGAAAGCTTAAAAGGTTCCTGTAGTTTATAAATGAATAGCAGCTTAAGGCAAAATGTACTGCAGTGCATCACCCCACCATCATTCCTAAAAATATATGCAGTAATGCAACATTTCTTAATAATAAGCTTTGTAAGTTTTTAGTATGTTTTTCCTCTTCCTCTGTGCCACCCATTAAGAATCACCTGGTGTACCCATAGCAGTGGAGAGAAGTCTAATGTTGGGGATACCTAAGACCTGCTAAGATGAGCCATCTGGAGGGGGCATCATCCTGGCAGACATAACTGGCAACCTTGGGCCTTTTTTAAAAGATCTAACTCCTTCCTTAAGACCACCTATACCCTGCTCTGTAGGCATCCTCCTTCACTCTCAATGACAAAGGCTGTGATCACTAGCTTTGAATGGCCACATCTGTGACCTCTCCTAAATGGCCCCTGGTTGCAGACCCAACTCTGCATGAAGCAGTGAGCATTATCAGCTGGGGGTCACCATTCCTCCTTGGCAGGAAGGACATGTTTATTCTCCTTGCTTTAACTATAAAGCTCAAATGCTTCTCATCAATCATGGTTTATCTGGACTGTGGTAAGGGCTTTGTCTCTCTTTTTCACTGGTGCAGGCTAGAATATGCCCATGTAACTGATTTTATCACTTGCTGTTGTCAGCATTGGACTAGTGTGGGGATGTGTTAAAAGGCTTTAATGGATGTGCCCTCACACACAGTTGTTGTTTCCATTAGGTCTATGAATACATCCCCATACTAAGGCTATGCTGACGTCATCAAGGGGTAATGTCAGCTAATGTCATAACAGGAAAACATATAATTTTCCATTATTATTTTATTTTCTGTTATTATTATAATCAACATTATTAAACAGTCAAGATACATTTGAAATAGTAGACTAAAACATTGTTATTCTTTAGACATTGCATGCTGTGGTGAAAAATACATTCTGAACTGTGGAAGGACACTTTAAAATTCTGCAAGAATCATGTAACAGCTTTTATTATGAACCCTAAAGTTTATATTTTGTGTTCCCATAAAGCTTTCTGATTCCATTTTAAATGCAGCAGCACTTTCATTCCTTTTTAAATATAGCTGGAATATTTTTCCATAATCAACTAAGTCTCTGATGGAAAAGCTTTGATTTAATTCTAGAATTTACTTCTCTTGTCCATAACAACATAGACATTACTTCTAGTAACAGCATTGTGCTATGTAATTTTGCTGTCGTGCAGTGCTTGTTAATCTTTATTATAAAAGTGTTATGCATTAAAATCCCATTTCCATGAAATAGCCTATATGTAACAGAATAAATCAACAGTCTTTTTTTTGTTTTAAGTATAATCAACATTAGGTAACATCTGTGTTTTTTTTTTCTTGAAAAACGTCTTCAGGGACTCTAGCACAGCTACATCCTTAGAAAATGAGAACAAAGTGCAGCATCGTACTCTATTATTGAGATTAAAATGCAAATAAATATAGGTAATATCACATCTGGATACCTCCTACTGAGGAATTTAAAGAGATGCCTCATAACACCAAAACATTTATTTGTAATAATACTAACTTTATGGAGGAAGGAAAACTAATTTTCTACAGTATTCCTTATAGTTTTGTATTATAAAACATCTTGAGTCATCTTATTAGACAGAATATATGGGGATAGAAATGCACAATACACGGATATTGTCAATTATTAGAAACAAGATGCAGTACTGCATAGTTATTAACGCTGAAGTTTATGACATTCTCTGAGGATTGAAATATCATTTGATAAATATACTCTGGCAGTAATACATGTCTGCAGTCAGTCTTGCAGGCACATGCAAGCTTTTTTTTTCATGCACTATTGTTACAATTCAATTCAGACATAGCGAAGTAAATAGTACAAGTCACAGTATAGAACCTTGAGGGACACCATAAGTTATAGTTTTCTGTATTGGTATTTTTTCATGGAATTTAGTTGAAAAGCCCTATGAAAATACTGCTAATATAGTTATGTGCATAGTCATTGATTTTACATATAGCAATAATGCAAGACAATAAGAGGAAACATTTGAAAAGGGTTAGAAATGTAAAGGAGAAAAGGATGTAAAAGTGATGGCTATGATGATGGAGTGGATGGAGAACATAACATTGTTGTACAAGCAGGGGATGAAAACATGCAGCAGAAGTAGGAGGTAGAAGTGTGAAAAGAGAATGGAGTAGGATATTGGAAGAGTTTGAAAGGCAGGTGTGGGTATGATAGGTAGGTGTCATCAATATGTAATGGTAGATTGGAGAAGTGGGATGTAGGGTAAAAAAGGAGGAAGCAGAGACAGTGGGAAGTCAGGGTTACAGCTGAGTGTAATGTAACAAACAATGTGAAGTGGAAACAAATGGTAATACAAAAGCCATAGTTATGAACAGAGTGTAATACCAACAAGGTATAGGTGTTTGAATATAGTATGCAGAAGCTGCATGTGAAGAAGAGGTGGGAAATATATAGACTACATTTGCCTGCACACCTTTAAAGGAGTGGTGGTGTAGGGGCTATATATTACATGGGTGAAATGTTTGAGCCGAGGTGCAGGGAACTTCATGACTTTACTGGACTGAATTCATCAGCAAAGAATAATTTCGGCCATTCACAAGTCATGTAGATAAAGCACTGGTATGTCCTTGTCTATATCTCATAGGCGTCGAATGCAAAAAGATAATGGTATTACACAGTGAAGATTCTAGTTTGGCTGTGTCTTTCTTGTAATATTTAGGAAATTCAGAGTACCCTGCCAGCCAGTATGGCTGAAGCAGAATTGCTTAAGCAACTGGAAACAAAGCACATGGATCCTAGTACATGCTGACTGCATACAGATTGTTGACCTCCATCTCTTGCATTGCCTGGGTGACTTATAGGAATTCTCATCATGTGGCATGATTTTTTTTTAAGTACTCAGATTTCTTCCCTTGTCACAGTAAAGTGCTGGTTAAATTGATACTTTAAACAGCCATATACATTGCATTTAGTTTAGCTCTTATGGCAGTAGCCCACATACATCGTAGGAAATAGATGCTCGATATAAAATACTTGATGAGAGTTGCTTTACTTGAAAACTTTTTCAGTAAACTCCAGAAAGCAAACTGTAGGCTTCACATGAAATTCATAGACAGTCTTGCCTACTGTAATGGACATGTGATTCATAAAGGCCTCACTGCTTAAGTCATGTTGCTGTCTTCTACAGAGCAACAAAGCTTTACAGAGGTGCAAGTAAATGTGGGAGCCTGACATAATGGCTTATGGGAATTATACCACTGTGCATGCTGGTGCACAGCTCTGCAAGGTGTCCTCTGATTCACAGTGAGTCACAAAGATCTTTACTTTGCATGATGTGCAAAGAGCAGTATACAGAAGGTGTAAGTGTTCACAGCTATTGGCTATGTTGTATCCATGCATGCTTAAGGTAGAAGGTGAGCCCTGCAAAGCTAGTAGAATTCTCACTACTTATTCTGCTGATCAGGAAAAATGGAGTAGTGTAGTAGGACTGTGAATGTAGGAGGAAATTATGTGAGGGTTTGCTGTGATCATTTGTGCTGTGCAGTTACTGTGACCATATCTGTGTGTCACATGCACATAATGTCTGACAGGCGATTGAGAGAAGAGCAGGCCTGTAGACAAACATAATTCTTCTCTGCTTAGCCTCCCCTGCCAGTTAGCTGCTCAGATGAGTTATTTGAGCAGGTTGTGTCTATATGTATGGGTGTGTCTTTGTCATTGTGTGCTATTGTATATGCAATTGTATATGTCTGTGTGCCTGGAGGTGGAGTGAGGTATGTGCGTCTGTGTGTTTCTTATGCGGGATGGTAGTTTGATGCTTAGCTGAGTAGTTATTTAACCTGCACAGCTGAGCAATTCTTAGTTATATAAATTAGTTACTCATACGATTCAGCTTGCTGTAGATTTCTCATGACTATGACTTACATGGGTTTGAAGCAGTGCTGCTGCACTAATGCAGAGTTAGCTATGACTACCACCCATAGTGCAAAGAATATAGACTTCGCAAACTATTCTCATCCCCCTCACCCTCATTCCCCCTAACCAGCATTTCACATGCATCTAGCTGTGAGACAAAAATGAAAGTCGTTGAAGAACCAAGCATAGTCTCTGTCCTTTTCCTGTCCCCTAAAAAGAATCAGTATGCTATATTTTCAGTATATTGCTTTCAACAGGAAAAGGAATGCAGATTTTGTTTTGAATAAGCAGCATCCTAACTGATTCTTTGCTTTTGACTTAAACCTTCATCTTACATTAATTTATGAAGTTAGAGGATTTATGCTGTCTTTCGCTGGACAGTTTCTTCTCAGAACCAAGTGTATGTAATAACATTTATCAAGGATGAGCTATGAGTGACACGTGAGGAGGAGTATTTGGGCATGTAACTCATAAGCGACAAGGCATTATTAATCCATTTGTTAAGGAAAGCTCTCATTCTGCTAGTATTCTGTACACAACTGTCTCTCATCATCACAACAAAATGTCTGTTCTGAGTCCCTATGTCAGACATATTTCCAGGTGAAGCAATAGTAAACACAAGTTTAATGGGCATTTTGACAAGGTGGTAAAGTTTCAGAGGCTACCACTTTTTTACTTTGTGAATGCTCTGTATGGTAGCATGATTTCTGCTTATTACAAGCATCAAACACTACATTAGGTCAGCTTTATCTGCCATCTCAGATAATTTGATCTGTATTTATTCTGAGTTGAGGGCCCCTGTGTTCCTCCTTACTCATGTATGCTAATCCTACACCTATCCCTGACCATAACCCAAATTCTAAACTTTGGGTCACTAAAAACCCTTTCCACTAGACAAGAGAAAAGACACAGAATGCATGCAACACAAAAAGGGTACAACACATATTATTTCCCCTTATGTAATCCTAACTCTATCCCTTACCACAAACACTCACATATACCCACTACCAGGGGACTTGCACATTTCTACAACCATCACCCTTTAAACATTCCTTCTCCTCCATACTCCTACATACATACACCAAACAAAGCTTGAAGTATAGTCACACATTTGTGCTGTCTCTCATTTTTACAGACTAGCAAACTTGTCAATCAAATTAGTTGCCAGCCATTAGAATGATCACCATTTTGGAGAGAGTCTTATGTGCTGCATTCTGTTACTCAGCTTTTGCCACTTAGCACTGTTAAAGTATGTCTGTTTATGGCAAAATGTGTACACTGAAGCCAAAGCTGCTGTAGTAAGTTGCCTTATCTGCAGTAAATTAAGCCTTTTTTCAGTAATTTAAGAAATCTTCCTCTAACCTTAAGTACAATTCCACTGATTAAGAAGAATAAAAAAATGGCCTGTTGTACTTTTACATGGGAGTGTCTGTAGGAAGTAAGATTGCACTACATAGCTGCATCTCAGGTAATTCTGACAGAAAATAGTTGGCAAAAGAAGAAAACTGGCAAGATACAAAAACTTTTAAAAAGGGCAGGCACATGGAATCCTTAGCTGTCCTAGTTCCTGTCCAGTGTGGCTGTTAAATCGACTGTTGGCATTGCCACGAGTTTAACATTTACTTGTTTGAAAACTTTGTTGTGATGGATGTTTGGAAAATTTCAGGTGTCAATTTCTATTGAGTAAAGTTTTTCACTGTTTATCATTGGAACTGTTTATAGAAATGTCTGTCATTAAACAACAGAACTGAAGAATTATATCACAATATGATCTACTTAGATTCATTACATTATGCATGATGTTTATAAAGACTGAACAATTTTTTTAATGTTCTTGGATAAGTAACTAAACCAAAGATAAAGAGTGCTTGTCACTCTGCCTCTATGAGGTAAGGGATTCCATCTGTGACACAGGGAGAATGGCATGCTATTTAATATTACATTTTAAAAAGCCAAGAACTGTGGGCCTCAACAGTGGTCATCAAGTTAAATTATGCTTCAAAACTGACAGGCAGTTTGCCCTCTAGAGGCACGTGTCTGACTAAAATGAAAATATTCAGAATGAAACAGTATAACAGTAATATTATATGTTTTCATTTTCCTGCTCAAAAATGTTATTTATTCTTTTATTATGTTCGCTTTCTATTGTTTTCTAACCTGTCTGTGACTATTTCAGCATTTATTTAATTCTAATATACATCATATTTATCCTTTTATTCTTCTTCTACTATGACATTTTATTAATCAGATAATACTTTTTTTGTTCCAATAAATTCAATATTGTTTCCTCTAAATTTTAGATGAAGATGTTACTTAGTAAGAACATATTGTTTACTCAACTTGTGTACTTTAAAATATGCTCCGTCTGTGTTGGTCAGAGATATGGTGCTCTGGAAAAATGCACTGTATACAATTTAACAGATTGTTCCTAATCATCTAATACAATTGTAGTTAGAGGCAGTCATGAAATTAGTACAGCTATTGTACTTGGAACTATATTGTTTTTATTCATTTATTCAGTTAGTATATCTGGTAGCAACACATGCCTGTTTTCAGTGGCAAGACAGCTCAGAAGCACTGTCTAGCTAAATGATTCTCTCATAATTGCACAACTTGCAAGTTGTGTAATTGTGATTCTCTTATAATTGCACAATTTGCAAGTGACTGCTAGATAAAATATAATGAGGTTATAGTAATTGTTGTACTGCAATATTGTTCAGCAGTTTGTACAATATGTACTGAACTCCACTGTACAAATTTATTTCATACCTGGAGTGTATTATTTTACCTTTCTATTCACTATGACAGTCCTTCTCAAAAAGCATTCCACAAGGACTGAAGTTCGGTAGACTGTATAGTAAGAGGTGGAATGGAAATTGATCATTTGGTTCCAGACTTAGCCACATTACAGAAAAAATGAAAGTTGAATTGTAAACCCAGCTGAGTCAAGATAGTTGCATTTGGCAACTTGAGATATATGGTTATTGTAATAAGGGCATTCTAGGTTTTTTTACAACTATTAAAATGGCAGCCAAGCAAACCTCCAATCTTTCACTGTATTATAACTAATGGAGTTTTTTATTTTTTGGCCAGTGTATGTATATTATAGCAGTCAGTTTTTCAGGGTTCCATAAGAACATAGAAACAATACTAGCTATGCAATCACCAGGATCATAAGATATCAAGCCATATATGACCTTAACTAGATACATTTAAAAGTTCTTGCCAACCTTTTCAAGCACTTAATAGGGGTCAACTCTCAAATCGAGCAGGGCCATATGTGGTAACCCTAGTATAAATCTGCATCAGCCAAACCAGTAAACAAGAGTAGCCTTAAAGATAGCCAAAGTATTACCTTGTTTGCCCTGTACTGGTAACCTACTCACTGGCTGGGGATACATTGAGCTAGGGGACCTATCCCTTCAGCGAGTTTTGTTTATCTGATTAGTGTAGATTTAGATGCCTTGTGTAGGTGTTTGTAGAGTCACTGGTTTGCAAAGAAGTATGAAGTCAATAGAAATGGGTCTTTCATGGCTCAAAAAGTGAGACATAGGTCACCTTAGACCAGTTGGTAGGCTACTGAGTGTAAGAAGAGTCCTAATCTGTCAGGATAGTTAAAGGATTTAATACTCTTAATTTTCTTGGTTAAAAATCTTTTGAGATGAGTGATATGTTTGGATTTGTACCTAACAAAGGGGCATTGTATTCAATGGTGGGTCTGATAAGGAAAGACTATAGCATTAGGATGATATTTTTGGATGTTAAAGATACTCCCATGGAAATTGGCTGGACCAGATAGAAAGATTTCTTAACTATACTGGAAACATGATGATGAAATGAGAGGGAATTATCCACTTAAGTACTCGGGTCTCTTATGACTGCATCTGTCCAAAGAGGAATACCTCTTATAACATGTGAAGTGGGACATACATTTTGGTGAATGCTAGTGGAAGAGTGGATAACAGTGCCCAACTTGTAGTCATCAGTGAACTTGGTCTTGGAATTGGAAATTATCATGTTTTTTCATTAAAGTTTATCTTCCAGTTCTCATTAATGTCTGCAAAATAAATGTCAAAGAGGTGAAGGTCTAGCACAGATCCCTGCAATACTCAGTTAGCTAAAGTATTATGTTCAGAGATGGTACCAGGAACTTTCAAAATATGACATCTGTTAGAAAGCATTGCCACTTTGCAATCAAGCGGACAGTGTAGGAGTTTGCATTATGTTTACCTAATATTTCAATAACACCAGCATTGCATATACTGACAAAAGCCGTGGCCAAATCAAGATAAGCAACTCATACAGAGTGACCACTGCCCATAGTCTCTGTAACTTTTTCAAAGAAGCTTACTATGTTCAGAAGACTAGGATACAGGACCCACCCTCCACAAAACCAAACTGCTGGGGTCTAGATTAGTTTAGCTTGCTGTCTGCATAAATGAGTTCTGTTATGATACAGTCTGTGGCTTTGCCTATAAAGCTAGAGAGACTGATGGACCCGTAATTACCTGTGTCTATAGATGGTCCACCCTTACATAAAGGAGTCCCAGTGGCTGTTCTCAACATATCAGCAACAAACCCTTTGAATAAGATGAGGCTGAACAGCCTAGTATGTTTTCTCCCATGGGTGCTACTTTAAGCCTTTCACTGGGACCCTTAAGATTTGTTCCATGGTGATTTCAGGAGAAACTACATTTTCAGGAATAGGGCAGGCAGCATTGTGTGCAGCTGGGTAAATTTGTCTGCTAATATATTGGCTATACCCTTGGGACTGGAATGCATGTTTTTATTATTAGTGAGTTCAATATATTATTGGACATTATCCCTTAAATTCTTAACATAACTGAGGAAAGATTTGTAGTTTTATTTGTTATGTGCAGCAGCCTTAAGTTCATACTTAGCTTTACATTTTCTTATTTTTTTAAGTTTCTTGCTGGCATTCATCAATGTAGTGTTGAAACAGGGGGGTACAGGAATTTCTTTCAACTTTTCATTAATTTTCTTCTTTTGTTATGCAGTTTATTAATACAGATTAAAATATATTATTTCTAATTTTATCATTATATTTAGTTCATATGGGTGCTGACTTTTCAGTGCAACTAAAAGTCTGGGGTGAATGCACAGCCCTGCCTGCTGTGCTCATTTGTGGAAAATTGCTTGGAATTTTGCATAGGTCTTTTGCAAGCAATAATGACAGGCTCATTCAGTGATGGCGATGTACTAATAACCCTAACAGAGAAGATGACTGATTTATGGCCAGATTTTACCAAGTTTTCAGACCAAGGTACAGGTGGTAGCTAGGTATTTTTTACAATTTGCTCAAATTCATTGATATTAAAGAAGTCCAGGAAATGGTGAGGATATATATTTTCAACGGTGTAAGTGTACCAGTTGAAGCTTGGTTAATTGAAGTCCCCTAGCAAAAAGGTATTTGGCTTGATATTTAACCCCTCTTTGCTATTAAAGCAATCTCTGCGATCATTGGGGACATTGATGGGGATTTATAACCGGCGGTCAAGTAATAGCTAGATTTGTTAGGGGAGATTTGGATCGCCAAGAGATTCGAGTTAGGATCATGGGTAACGTGATGTGAAGTGATGCCACTTATAACAAATGGAGAGACTACCCCACAGTTACCTGAAGGCCTGAAGGAATAACAGAGTTAAACTGTGGTATAGGGGGAGTACTGTTATTGCACTGAAATCATTTTCTGAGCAACTACACAAATGGGAATTTGTTCTAGTTGCAGGAGTGCCTCACATTTTGGTATCTTTCTATTTAGACTGTCATTGAGTAGTGCCACCATTGTGTTATTTTTTTTTCAGTTTATTACCATTATACATTTAGGTGACTCATTTTTTTTATTTATAGGCATGAATTCTTTGTATGAAAGTTTGTAATTGTTAAGTCATAAATGCAGATTATCAAAAAACATGTTTGAGTTATTTTTGTTGGGATTAGTGTGATAGAGCCAGGCGGCCATGGTAGAGCAGCAGTTAGCATTGCCTCCTCCCAGCAAGAGGTTCTCCGGTTTGATCCTTGGCTAGGGTGCCTTCTGTGTGGAGTCTGCATGTCCTCCCTGTGGTCACGTGGGTTTCCTCCTGGTGTTCTGGTTTCCTCCCACATCCCAAAGACATGCTGTAGGTGGATTGGACACTCTAAATTGGCCCTAGGCATGAGTGTGTGCATGTGTATGCCTTCTATGGAAGGTTGGGGGCCGGGCTGGCAACTCGACACCGTAAAAACTCCACTGCCAATCATGAGCTGACTGGTGATCCGCTGTGGCAACTCCTAACCAGGAAAAGCCAAAAGAAGAAGAAGAAGTGTGATAGAGCCAATATTCCTCAGTTGTTTGAAGATTAATTTCTGGAATAATTGACACAAGGGAGAAGCCTCAGCTTTCTTTTAAGTAAGATATTCCTTTATCCAACCATGTGTTGTTCATCTTATCAGACTGTAGCAGTGTGGCGGTACATACTTTAGCACTGATGGACATATAATTTTATATTTATAGTGCTACAAGAACATTGCATTACATTTCAGTTAACAGCTAATGTCACTCTCTCTATACTTACCAGGAAAGCTCTGATTCTGTTTCCCTGGCTACCAGTGGATTACAGAAAGTGACATCTCATGGAACTGGGAATTTGGAGATATAATCTTACATAATATATATATATATTTACTTTGGTCATGAGTATTCACCCTGGAAACTGACCTTGGTAACATTGTGGCTATGCGGTTTAAATATTGTTTTCTACTTCCTTTGTGCTGTCTGGAGATACATCAGGAATATGCACAAGTTTATAGTTATTCCTTTGCATATGTTATTGTTAAAAGACGTGTATATTTAATTGATTCTTTTGATTAGTATAGAACTGTTTTATTAAGGACTAGTGTCCTTCAGTAGGTTTTCAGCTGCTGTAAATTTTAAATTAATATTTTAGTTCCACATAGTCTCTCAGAATTTTTCTTTCGTAGCCGTGAGAGGATTTGGTGTTATGACTTCTGCTCATAGGCTCATAGGTGTTTACTAGGCTAATGACCACAAGGGCCTCTTTAATCCTAGCCATGCAAATGTATGACCATTACACACAAATAGGCGAGACAGACCTACTGCTGCAAGGGGGTATATTTACACACACATACACACACACACACACACACACACACACACACACACACACACACACACACACACACACACACACACACACACACTCACAGAGTTTCCCTTTTTGAGATTAGAATCCCTACCTATCTAGTAGTATATACTATAGTACTACGTACTTATCGCATGTGCCACAGAGCTGCTTGAATTTATTTTGACACTTTTGTACAGCAATGGGAGGACTTATTTAAGTTGTATTTTTAAATGTGGTTCATCTATGCATTTGATGGATTTTCATCTGTAGTTACAATCTTGCTATTATATTTGCTCATTGACAGTAAGCCGAGAAGACCTTAGTGCCATGTTGTTTATTGTTGTTGCTTGTATTTGCAAATGTGCTTCCATGAGCTGCTGTGTGGTTGTCTAATCATGTGACTTAGCTTTACACAATGAGGTCAATGACTACTGCATACTAATGAACTTACAAAGTGTAAAAATGCAACTTGGTAGATAATGGTGATAGGTTAAAACAATTACAAATATAATTAAACTTTTAACAGACTTAAAGGGCTTCTTCAGCTAGTCTGGAGAGTATTAAGAAATGCTTAGCATTTCCGTGACATCATAAGCACCATGATGTAGCAAAGTTTAATTTCACTAATTGAATGGAATATGGCTAGATATGCACCTCGGATACATGCTTATAGTAAACTAATTTAAAAACCCATACCTATCAACATCAGTTAATAAAATTGCATCATAATATTTCAGATCCATGTGATATAGCTATATACAAATAATATGCACTGTTGTGCATTTCTGCCTTATAGCATCAGGTGTGTTAAAACCTAATTTGCATGGCTAAGCAATTATTTCTGCTTTAGTTTGTTCACTAGCTTTGTTACTTTACTGATGTCTGTGCTGATCATCTCAGTAAAATATCAGAAAAAAAACATTCATATTTGGTGAACATGCTTGAAATCTTAGATGATATTCAGCTTGAGCAGACTGGAGTCTTACTTTTCTGTGCTATGCTACATATATGGACACACATAAACACACATATAATGCATGCAAGCACACTCGATAAGTGTAAGCATGGGCCTGGGAAATTAATCATTTACAGGTTACCTGTTTGCATCAGAGACATAGGTGCCAAACCAGAGACAAATTTCTGGTTTCCCATCCAATTGTCCAAGTTGCACTTGAATAGAATTAGGGAGGAACTCTGCTTTTCATGGATGGGGAGCCTGTTCCATAGATGGTGTAGTCTCCGGGATACATACCTATCTCTCCAGCAGGTCCTATTTATATCACAGTCAAGGTTTAAGTCTTTAGAATGGGTAATTCTGGTACTGTATTTTTTGTGGATATGCAGGCAGTCCATCAGAGTGGGGACTGACAATGCCCTGTATGCAAGGCATATATCTCCCCTCAAAAGCCTGTAGGAGACAGAATACAGGGATATGCATGCATACAAACACATACACATGAGTTATACATGTATACATAAAATACCCAGACACTGAGAGACACACGCTCTCATAGCCTCCCCCCACATAAAATAGAAGTAAATACATGTCATCTAATGACAGAAGACATAAGATCACAGGAAATACAAAGCAACTGGACCTAGTGGCCATTTATGCTTGTCTTCCTTTACCCACCATTACACCTTACCTTCATTTTTAAAGAGGGACCAGCCAGTCAAGACCAGGGTGAATTTGTGAACACTCATCCAGTTATCCAGCTCCCATATGAATGAAGATAATACATTGTGTTGCATAATTTGCAGAAGTCTGTTCCAGAGAAGGAAATGCATTGCATGACAAAACTATCTCTCCACAGTGCTTTGTTCATTTGATACATATTTAGATCTTTGGTCCTAGTGTTTTGTAGGGCTGTTTAATTTATAGTGATAAAAAAGTCTTACACTCCGGATCCCTAATGGCATGAGAGAAAAGGCACATCTCACCTTAAGGAATCAATGATACTGAATACAGGGACAGCACTTCCAATCTCTTCTGATAGCTTGCATTTTTTAAGTTAGTGATATTTTTGGATTGAAACCTCTGGTGGTCTTTCCATCTGTTTGATATGTCTAGTGAGATGCATCACAAAGGGGGCATTGTATTTTATAACTAGGCTAATCAATGCAGAATACAAGGGAGTAAGTACTTCTTTAAATCTGAATGATATTTATTTATTTTTAACATTTGTTAATTGGAAAAGTCCAACTTGGAACAAAGCCAATTTTCAGCAGAGGCCCAGGGAAAAATGCACCAGACGTATGTCTTTGTAATGTGGGAAGAAACCAGAGCACCCAGAGGAAACCCAAATGAACACAGGGAGGACATTCCGACTCACACAGAAGGCACCCCAGCTGAGAATTGAACGGGAGAACCTCCTGTTGTGAGGTGACAATGCTACTGCTGCACCATTGTGCCATCCAGATATTCCTGGATTCCTGATATTCCTTCTGCAATCAGCTGTACCAAGAAGAAGGACTTCCTGACTACATTTGCAATATGATGATCCAAGGAGAGGGAATTAGGTTTCACACTACCCTCTCAGTTTGAAGTGGGATGTTATCTGTACTATAAGCAGGAGGCAGGGGTTGCCTACCAAGTGTAACAATGTTATATCTTTTAGCATTTAATTTTAGCCCATTATTAGTACACCAGTTAGTACCTGTGTATGTGAGAGGGGAACTCGAGAATGACACCCAGGTTACAATCATCCACACATTTGGTTAACCATAGTTTCTTTGTTTTGATCTTGACATCTAAGAAGTAGATACCAAATACAGAATTTCCAGTAATAATCCTTGTGGTACAACACTGGTCACCTTCATACCCAAAGAAGAAACACCTGCCACCTTGACTCTATGGGTTCTAGCCTTTAGCCAATTTAATATCCATCTCTCTCCCTAGAGATCAGTTTTGAATGCATTTAGCTTGTATGTTATGCTAACATGTTGGATTGTATCAAAAAGAATATTGTATCTTGTAGTGAGTTCCATGACTAAATAGTTCAGGCCGTTCCTGCTTATGACATCTAAGAATTTTTGAGGATATTCTGCATTTGACGTATAGGTATCCCAGCAAATTAATGGGTTATTGAAGTCTGTCAGGATAGAGGAGTTTTGTTTGTAGGAAAAGAAAGGTTGAGATATGCTTGTGGATAACATGACCGCTGCCAACAGCTTGTGTTACCAGTTTGCCGGATCAATTAGACTTGATCTGTCTTTAACAAAGCTGATCTGCTGAGAGTCAAGTCTGATAAGACTTTTAATATCATAGTTTATCAGGTCTGTTATGATATGCTTCATGGCTTTGTAGATGAGATGAGTCAAACTAATGTGGCTAGAATTTTCAAGGTCAGTAGTTGAGCCTCCCATGTGAAGTGACATCATAGCAGTTATGCACCAGACCTCAGAAATAAAAAAAAAAAAAAAGTGGTAAGGCTCAATTTGAACAGATTTAAGAGCAGGATAGCCAGTGCTTGTTTACTATTGTTTATCTGACAAGCAGTGGAGGATGTATTTCTTGTTCCGGAAAGTACCTTTAGTCTGTGCTTTAAAGATTGATGGTCAGAGATCCTCAGAGATATGTGGTTTTTGGATAGTTGTATTTTGGGTGAAATTGGCACTGACTTTGGTTGCTAGTATGTTACCAGTAGGGAGACAGGTAGTCCTATTCTGAATACGTTCTGAGCAATGCTATTTTCATGATGTAACTGAAGAAGGATTTGTAATTGTCTTTAGCTTTCAATGCTGCCTGAGTTCATTATATACCATTATTTACTTGATGGCATTGTTTAATCTCTTTGTCATCTTCTTGATGTTTACCTTCTTTTGGAGGTCCGTAGGTTTGCTGTACACTTTTAGGAGTTTCTTTTACTTTTATTATATAATTTGTTTGCGGCCCACTGTGGTGGTTTGCTCTTGCCCTTCTCATTATGTTTAGTCTAGTTGGGATTGCCAAGTTAATACATTTATCTAGGTGAGCATAACTGCTGACTGTGTTGATATCCTGGGTAATGCTGCTATTTGTTAACTTCAAGACTTCATCATAGAATTGTAGAAGGTTAAGTCTGACTTCCGTGAATTATGTGATATTTGTATCTCTACTTTATAGAGTTTAAAGGAGAAGGTTACAGATTTGCAAACAAACTTAACCAGTGAAGGAAGTACTGCATATACAGAGGCTATTTTTATAAGGACCACCTAAAGAATATTGTTTCCTGTAGTGCTTCCATGACTATCTGTTCCAGGCCACTCTTGCTTATGACATCTAAGAATTTTTGAGCATATCCTGCATTTTAGGTAAACATATCCCAGCTAATGAATGGGTTATTGAAGTCTGCCAGGATAGAAGAGTTTGGTTTGTAAGAAGGTTATCCACTATGTTTAGGCATCTAATGTGATTTTCTGGAAACACAGAGGATGGGTCCTGTAACAAGCTATGATCTGCTAGTTGGTCCTATGTATTATGATCTGATACCATTGAATTCTGTTTGTAAGTCTCCAGGTACCTGTCTAGAGCTAATGTGGTATCCACCCTACATGGAGATGCCACCACAGTTTCCATCTGCCCTAATGGCATTTAAGGCACAAAACCTATGTATGGGGGTGCATTCTGAGCATTTAAACCATGTTTCTGTAAAACACGTGCACACACACACACACACACACACACACACACACACACACACACACACACACACGCACACACACAAATGTAGGACGGCTTCAAGGTCAGATAACTTGTTATTTAGATTCCTAGCATTGAGCAAAGCCACCTTATTGTTGTCTTCAGGTTCATTTGTTTACATGGGTTAGATGAAGTGTGAATACCTATTACATATCTAGTGACAGTAAGTCACAAATTGAAACTTATGTGCCTAGTATTGCACATGTATGATAAAGCAAGTTATATTTATATATCGGATGATAGCACATTTACATGAAGTATGACTGCAGAAAAGAATGTGTGAAATATGAGTTAGTAGATGTACAGTAAAACATAAACACTGATTAGAGACAGAGCAAGAGAAACTGAGGTAAGAAATGCAGATGATAAAATAACATACAGACACGCTGGAGTGATCACTTCAACAAAAAATAAGTAGCAACAGAATCAGAGGTGGGAGCAGTTACATACTAAGGAGAAAGAAAAAAGTAGAAGGCAAGGTGATAAAAATAGACTTCAGGTGGGATAAGAGATTGAGAGAAAGAGAGTGTAAGGTAAGGTTAAAGCAGGATACAAGGAAGAAAAGTGAAATAAAGAAAGAAAGAAAGAGTAACAGGTTACAACATAACAGGAGAATTACTGAGTTAAGTGTGGTAAATCCACAATAAAACTGGAACAGGTGAGAATGGAGCTATCAGAAATGGGGGAGGAGGGATGGACAACCTTTTACAGTATATCATGAACTCAATTATTTTTTAATGGATACCACACTAAAATAAAATAAACAGCAGTAGAACAACCACTGTATTATGACTGTGCTATATGATGTCTGACTTACAAAAATGGTTATTTAACTCTCACTTCTAATGATCATAAATGGTGTTATCTGCCTTGGTTGTACAGTTAGATTGCTGTACACCACAACATAGTAAATTTTGTTAATTTGTGTATCTGCTATCTTTGAATATATGTATTGTTAAATCTTACTTAAAATAACTGCAACTTAGTTCTATATTTAGTTGATGAAACAATAAAAGGCCACTTACATAACTAGCTAGAAGACGTGTTTTATGTGCAGAAAATGTGAGGGTTTGTGGGTTCTTTCACTTTCAGTTGTAAGCATTGCATTAAAATAAATTGATCTCTGCATGGAAACCTGCTGCTGATATTTCATTGCAGGACATGTTCTATTGTTATATATATGGCTGGAATTTTTAACTGTATTTTTAACTGCTTGTTTTATTATACTTGGAGTGAAACTAGGATTATCCTAGTCAACAAATGTAATTAAATAAATGAATACATATGTATATACGTACATACATACATGTATGAACTGTATACACATTCAGCAGTACACAGTTTAGAAGTGTTTTACTACTTTGCTCCTTTATACTGTAACAGTTTGTCACTTGTTGCACTAGAAATGCCAGTTATAATACTGGCCCAGTGGCACTGGTCCAAAGTGCCCTGACTGTGTCACCTGTGACCCAGGTAAAGGTCCTATACCATTACTTGGGTGTAGGTACAAAGAGCAAATCACACCACTAAAGGCCGTTCAAACAAATATAAAATGTGTAAGAAAAAAATTCCTTGTGTGTATGTGGGTGGTGGATGAAGTGGGATTTCTTGCTGCAGGTTCTCCCTCCAGTGGACTATGTTAAACAAGGACGGACATACAGTAGGTCTCTAGCAATAATGCGCAAATGTGCATGGTCATCTTTGCCTTCCTTCTGCATCTGAGGGCAGGTTAAAGTAGAAAGGAAATGCTTGTCCTCCACTACCTAACAGCTCATGTCCTAGCTGCAAACTATGCTGTTACATCCCCTGACTCTGTTTGTGAAAAAGAAGCACAGAAATCTGAAATCAGTAAAGAACACAGGTTTATATATATATATATATATATATATATATATATATATATATATATATATATATATGATATCTATCTATCTATATATGTATATATATATATATATATATATATATATATATATATATATATATATAAAATATGTATATATATATATATATATATATATATATATATATATACATTTATATATATTATATGTATCTATATATATATATATATATTATATGTATCTATCTATATCTATATATGTGTATATATATATATATATATATATATATATATATATATATATATATGTATCTATCTATATATATATGTATATATATATATATATATATTTTATGTATCTATCTATATATATATGTGTGTGTGTGTGTGTATTTGTGTGCATGAGCCGGTGGCATAGAGGATAGCATTGTCGCCTCACAGCAAAGGTTCCCCAGTTCATTTCTTGGCTGGGGTGCCTTCTGTGTGGAGTCTGCATGTCCTCCCTGTGTTTGTGTGTGTTTTTGATGGGCGATACTGTTTTTTCCCACATTCCAAAGACATGCAGTAGGTGGACTGGACACTCTAAATTGGCCATAGGTATGAGTGTGAGTGTGAACGGCAGTGTGGTGTGAAAGAACTACCAGCTAGTCACCCAATGGTAAATCGTGGCTGCAGATGATTGTCGTTATTGAAGTGACACCCTCACCCCACGTGCAACAATGGGAAAATGGGGTTATGGATGGATGTATAAATATATGTAGATGCATATGTATATGTGTATATATATATATATATATATATATATATATATATATATATATATATATATATGTGTGTGTGTGTGTGTGTGTGTGTGTGTGTGTGTGTGCATGTGTGCATGTATATGTGTTTAGATATTTAGAACTGCACACACACACACACACACACACACACACACACACACACACACACACACGCACACACACACGCACACACACACTCACACACAATTGAAAGTAATAGAACATTCAAAAGAAGAACTGAGTACTTTTATGTAAATTTAAAACTGCTAATGAACATAAGAGTAATAAGGATTTTTTGATTTCCAGATCTTTGGGCTAACTATGGTGGACTGCCTCAGTGGACTTAAAGAACATTTGGTGAGTAAACATGAGAATTTCTGGATCTTTAAACTAAAATGTTTCAACTGTCATTGGTAGAATTTTTTTTTTATAATTTACCATAGGTTTGCAATATTGCTATTTTTTCATAGGGATATTTCATGTTTTGAATGTTTAACTTTTGTAAACTAGGATGTTGTTAAAAGTAGAATTACTCTGGAGGCATCATATCTGTATGGCATATCATTTAGTAATTGCTTGATGCCTTTTTACATTAGTTCATGTACATATGATTTGAGTATGGGATCCCTTAATTCCCTTTCCTCAGTTATTCTGGCACATAAAAATAGTGCTGCTGGGTTAGGGCTAAGATAACTTTCTTAACCGTATGTTATTAACAAGTTAAATTTTAAAATAAAAATACTGACTTGTGTATAACTGAAAGAAAATAGTTATGATATATTCCTCTGCAGAAGTAAATGGCCCATAACTATTTGGTAGCCTCTGTCCAAGTATTCCGCTACTTATTCCACTTTTTAGGAGGTGTTTATAAAACCATCCATCCCACCCTCCTTCCCTGCATCCATTCCTCCATCCACCTATCATCCCTCCCTCTATCCATTCATCCCTCCATCTTTCGTATTCTATCCTGTTCTGTCCCATTCCATTCCATTCCCATCCAGGGTTACGGGAAGCAGGTACCTATAATTTCAAAGAATGGGCGCTCCAGTAAATTTGCATACAGTATATATATATATATATATATATATATATATATATATATATATATATGACCAAACACACCCAGCAGAAACGGAGCCAAAAGATATGTAACAAAGTCCAAAATATCTTCAATGAACACTTCAACGTAAAGACAGCAAGTCTTCAATTAGCGGTGATACTTCCAAAGTATGCAAATGGCATATAGTAGAAGAAGCGGAGTACACATTTCTCCGCGAAAGCGCTCACAAATTAAAGTTTTTTGTTTGAACCGAAAGGTGTTTCATTTTCATCATTGCCGCTATTTGGAACTACTATATGCCATTTGCATACTTTGGAAGTATCACCGCTAATTGAAGACTTGCTGTCTTTACGTTGAAGTGTTCATTGAAGATATTTTGGACTTTGTTACATATCTTTTGGCTCCGTTTCTGCTGGGTGTGTTTGGTCATCTTTTTTCTTCTCTTTCCGAGTGGTTCTCTGGGATCGTTTACATTTTATATATATATATATATATATATATATATATATATATATATATATATATATTGTAGATCAATATGTGTATGTATGTACCTTTAAGAAGCTATCTAAGGGCTTGCACAAGTGTATAAATACTGACCACGTACAAGCTAGTCTGCCATTTTGTTGTAAGCCATTCTGATGTAAGCATGTATGTATGTAAAGTCTGTCTGTTAACCAGTTCATTTGTATTTTATGATGCTGCTATCCATCCTGATGTCTTTCTATGTATTAAAGCATCCAAATGAAATACCCCACCTGCTTGTCATCTATGTTAGATAGAGAGATGAGTGACATGTTGTCAGAAGTGGTATGTCTAAAGGGCATGAAGTTAGAGGCGGCTTGGCTAAAGTGACTTAAGGCACTTGCATGGAACTGGAGGAATAGTCAGCAGCGAATCATCCCTATAACGTGCATACTTCGCGAAACAGGTCAAAAACAAATTTCAGATATTAAATTTGCTCAGCAGTTTTTCTTATTCGTAAAATATGAAACAAGGCATACAGAATGTTCTAAATGATATTAGCATAAACCGATATGTATGATATTGATAAAATATTCGAATTACTACAAAAAATGTTTAAAATAAAGTCTGAATAGCATAAACTGAAAAAAATAAGGGGAAGTGACTGCATTTTTGAAAATCATGTATTTTTCATATTAAGCAAAGATATCTGAGCTATCAGAAGTGTATAACGTGTTCCCGTGTTTGTGGAGTGCTACAGTAAAATTATTTCACTGAATACAGCCATTACAGAGCATATTTCACAGAGTACAGTATTTCAAAGAATTTATTTTTGCATTTGAATGTTATTACAAGCTCACAGAACAGTTTGTACGTACATAATTACAAGGGTCATATTTTCAGTGTGTTTGTGTACATACTTTGTGAGCATGGCAGTTGGATTTCGAAAACCCAGTGCACTCATGTTTGACAATAATATTGCAGAGAACTGCAGAGTATTTGAGCAAGAGTATGATATTTTCATACAGGCTGCATTTTCTGATAAAGATGACCGTACAAAGGCATTCATTCTACTTAATTTAGCTGAGTCAGAAGCCAGAGAAAGGGAACATTAATTTATGTATGCACCTGCTATCTATACCGGAAAGGGGAAAAACCATCATATTGTTGCACAGGCTAAATCAAGGGAGGACCCTGAGTGCTTAAAATGTAAATTTAGAGAAATGTAACCCCCCCCCCCCAGACAAATGTATTTCCAGATGCAGCTCTCTGCATCAAGTGCAGTTTCCCTTAATAGCACACAGAGACCACAGTCAGTCCGGGGCTGGTGTTTCCTTCTTCCTCCAGATCCCCAGTAAGACTCCTCACTGGCACAGCTATACAACTGAGATCTCAGCTGAGTGACCAAGCAAAGACGTCCAGCACCCTCTCTGTCCAACCAGTGCTTCGTGTCCCTGCCCAAGTAGCTGACATACACACTCTTTGAGGTTTGATTTACACACACACACACACACACACACACACACACACACACACACACACACACACACACACACACACACACACCTGGGAGAGACTGGCACAATGTTACTAACTATGCCCCTTCTGCCCAGACTATAAGGTAGTTACCACTGCCACCATTCAACTCCTTATTAGCTACTTTAAGGCCCATAACAAAGGGTGTCCAATTTTACTGTGTAATATTAATATTAACACAAATGGTAGTTTGACTAAGAGCAAGGCTATTAGGAGTGGCCCAGACAGTGTCACTAAATAAATATGCAATTTCTCTCAAAACTTAAATATTTCTACACAGGTAAGCCATAATTAAATGTTTAAATATATTTAATAATAAATAACAAAAGAACACAACAATACTAAATATATATTCATAGTGACATCATAGTTCAAAACCACAGGAAATATTTAAAACAACATTTCAGGACAGTCTCAAATAAATAAATAAAAATATCTAAACTAAGCTTTACTATATTTCTGACTGAATCTAAGTGAATTATACCATTCCCTAGTAACTTACTATTAAAGCAAGACAGATGTGGTGAATGGATCTTCTAGCTGTTGTCAGGTCCAAGACATAATGCATAATGCTCTGTCTCACTAAGAGACTTCTCAAATTAATATCTAAAATATTATTGCTGGGATTGCTTACAGAATGACATTGTTTCTGGTCATCTGACTTCTAGTCCCCAGGCCAAACCCCCCCCATTGCTAGAAGCTGGCAGCATTTAGCATCTATCTGTAAAAATATACAGACAAGGGCTTTTCCTCAGATCTTTGGCAGATGTTGGAATTCATAAAACACTTGCATTCCTTCATGCTTTCAAGATTAGTAATTAGTTCACCCTTAAGACAATACAGAAAGCTTCCTAGGACAGACTTTATGTCTCTTGCTGCATTGAGAACTGAAAGATACCATCTTTTATGGCCAAGTCTATAAAGTGATTAATTTCAGATATTTTTCTAAAGTTTGCTGGACTGAGGCTAACCTCCAGTATTCCAGCTTCCACTGTTAAAATATATACATTTAAAGAGTTACACTAGTGCATGTTCATTTCTGTTCTCTTCCAGTATGCACACTGTGGTTACATTTCAAACACAGCACTCTACAAATACCTTTCCAACACACACATCTGTACAGGTAGTTTGATAATGCACATGATATGCAGTTCTAATACATTTGGAACACAAGCATCTTGTATAAATCATTTCAATATTCACCAATGACATATCATTATTTATAAAATTCCAGCTACCTGTGCTGGTAGTATCTCCTTTTGTCACACCACGAAAAAGAGATACAGCTTCATATCTCAAAATTACTCTGTACAGGATCACATCTCAAACTCCATATTCTTCCAACACTCTGTTTGAGTTGAAGATTCACAATGCAAAAAACTGAGCTTCCCATAGGGGTTTGATGTGATTAACTGCAAGAGGACCCTTGCTATCCCCACAGGTATGCTACATTTCTAGCAGAAGATTTTTAAAAAGCATACCGCTCAACTGTTTATGGCTTTGCCTCATATTTTTGTCCTGTCCCTCATAAAATTTTTGGTTTTATGGTAAATTGCTAAGGATTTCTGTCAGCCAGTGATATCAGACATGACAGTTTCATATTTCTTTTATTTCAGAAAATGCGTGTTATGCAAAATCTACTGTCATATTAATTTCTAACTGAATTACAATGGTATATTTAAAGACTGTCTCTGAGTCTCGACCTTTGTGTCAGTATTTTATTTGGTTTTGCCCCAGATTTTTGAGCAAATAAGTTGAAATCTATGCCCTCAAGATGCAGAGCCATTTGATCTCCAGTGTGTTTTTATTTTCTTTTTTTCGTTTTTGCTATATTCTTTTCTTGGAGTGGATGGTTTGACCAACAGAAAAACAGGTCTGAACATATTTCAAATGCTGATTACAGGATTCAGATTTTACCTCTGTGACTGCTATCACCTGTAGGCTGGCCTTTTATGTGACTAGCTGCAAAACTAACATTGGGTACTGTTGCCATTTCATATACCAGAAGCATAGGAAAATCCTTTTTGCAGACCTGACTCTCATGTCTAATTATCCCTGTAAAACATGTAACAATGTATCCTACTGAATATTGGTCACAAGAGCTCTCCACCTGCAAAGAGGTTTTTCTTTTTAAACCGTATAATATGTAATATATTTCAGTCTGCCATCACACACTGATGCTCATTAAGCCACAGTAAGCTCTTCATGTTTTTGCTGCTATTATTACAATGCTGGGTGGTATTCTGAGGTCTTTTATTGGATTTTACACGTCACATTAATGAAATGAATATTAATGCCTTTCTGAAACAGTCATAAAAGAGAACCTCAAACATTTTTGTTTGAAACTGAGAAGATGAAAATCATCTTCAGAAAAAGTTAGCTATATTTCATCTATTATGCGATTTTCAAATTCTTTCTGCACCATGTCATTAAACTGCATTTATATGCAAGTGTTGGATTAAATGTCAAAAGCTTACAGAATCCACGATCTGATAATTGCTTTTAATTTCTGCCACATACCAGTTAGTGCTTGGAATAACAATTATTTCTCCGGTACAAGCTTATTGTGCAGTTAGAGATGGCATTTGCTTTAACTTCTGAACTACTTTTTGGGGGAGGGGTGATTTGCATCTTGTTTTGCTTAACTAAAGTTTTCACTGAGCACTTCCAGTCTTTAGAAACTTCTGATGTTTCTAGCTAAGGCCTCATATTTACTGATTGCATATTTTCCTAAAAGCATATGATGGTTCTAATGATTTTACATGCTTTTTTCTTTGAATAAATGAAATATATAGAAGTTAAATAATAATAATATACTTTTTTGCTTCATATACTCGCTCAGCTTTAACAACATACATTCTGATAATCAAAACTGTTCTTAAAGTGCAACCAAGTGACACAACAATTGTTTCTATCGAAGTAAAACTAAAACACTTTCAGGCCACAAAATACTGACAAAAGTCTTGATAAAGGAATAGATAAAGGTATATTTTTTATGATAACAATTTTTTGTTCTGCTTGTAGAAAGAAGACAATTCTCATTGTATTTGTTATTTATGACTTAAAATGTGATGACTCATTCTTTTAATGTGAGTGGTTTGTTTCAAGCCTGCAGTGGCTTATAGTCCTTTAGAATGGGGTTTTCCAATTTGTTTATTCTTTACATTTTTGTATTACTACTTCTTCAGGTTTGCCACACAGTCTACAAACCTTCAAAAACTGCTGTTTAAGTATACCTTACTGTATTTAAATTATTAGAATTTAGGACAGACAACAAAATCCAGGCATAGCTGTAAACAGTCTAATAGCAAATAAAACTAGTTTAAACTGCTCAAATGGATTAAAATATGGTTGTTCAACATATGTGGCATCAACAATGAAATGATTCTGTTGGAAAACTACCACAGTTGGGGCAGCTGCACCAGGTGCAAGCCATCAGGGTGTATGATGGGCACTGTAGAAGAGATACGGATTGGTGTAAATGCAGTACCAGTAATCATTTAAGTAGCCCACAGCTGCCTTTAGCAAGAAGCTAGTATAAATATTTGCTATATTTGGTGAAACAAGTTAGCATGTTTTTACCTAGTAAAGAAAGACCAGATAACTTTAGAATCCTGGTTAAAAGATGACCACATTCGCTGAGTTTTGTCCATTAAAATTTTACCCGTACATTAGATCTTAGAAGAGTTGGAGGTGTTTTTTCTAAATATAAAAATATTTATAAATTAACATTTTACAAGGTACAGTAGGAAATGCCACTAGAGACGATGCCCATAACTAGATTAAACCCCATCAAAAGTTAGGATAACACAAAAGTCTACTTCTAGGGACAGCTTATGTTCCTCTTCCAATACCCTTCATACTTTTAGAAAAAACACTAAAAGGAGTGACTCCAGCAGATATCATTCATGATAGCACCATACTTTGCAACTTTAATGTAAATGCAGAATGGTTTAAGGCTTCCACTTAAAATCCCTGACTTAAATAGGTTAGAATTAAAAGTTAAAACTCATACCGGACCTAACTACAACTCAGGCAATAACTCCCTTCTGGGCCTCCTCCTACTATGAAACTTGACCATCTTTGCCCTGACATTTTATAGCTTCCTCGTTGAATTAGTGATCACTTCTCAGTTATCACAGAGTGGTCATTAAAAACAATTACAGAAACACAACTGTTTATTATTGGTAAGCTATTACAGAAAGTATAGAGACAAATCTACATATGCTACTAATAGAAACGATCAAGCCTTTCCTTTTTCAAGTTAATAATCCTGACCAGCTCCATTCATTTACAATGAGGCAGCTCACATCAATATAAGACAAACATTTTGACAAATTAATGTAGATGCTACTGGGCATAAACATTCTCACGTCTTATCACAAGATATATACTAATGTGGAAAAGGTATTTGTCATTGAAATATTTGAAAAATAAACACATGACAGCAACATATACCAGGTCTTTGTAGATCTTAGGAAAGCTTGCAGAATAGCTCCAAATTCAGTGAATGCTATCTATTTTGGGAGGGGACGTATTATCCTAGTTTCCAACACAAATCACTTTACCAAGCTACAGCCAAAAAAACACAATCCATGTTTACTGTATTACAGTATTGGTCTTCCAAACATAATCTGACTACAAACCTGAAGAAATCAGGGACAATGGTACTAGCCACTTTCCATAGCCTGTATTCCTCAAATACCCTTAAATAACCTCATCCCTATTATAACTCAACAAAGAAAACATGTACGTTTCTTGGACCTCACACTATCGTTCTGAAACAGTGGTACAAAATCTACAATTTCCTAAAGACTGTTATCTCATGTAACAAGTGGACATCTAGTTTATATTGTTACACATTTTTAATTTTGTGTTATGTAAATCTGCTTGTTAACTATCTTATATAACTGTTTCTTAATTGAACTCTTGTGTATGTGTTAACTGTTAGGTAAAAGTATTCATTGTTCTTCTCTATGTGTTTTCCATACTCAATCCAAATCACGACTGAAGAGTCTAACTACCGAGGTACTTGGTAATGAACAATTCTTAGAAGAAACATAAATACATAAATAAGCAGACACATAAATAAATACATGTATCTTATGCACATACACACACACACACACACTTGTGAACTTGTATACATTGCCGTAAAATGTAGTTGCTGCATTAACTTAAGCTCATTTTCTAGAATGAAAAGCATAGAAAATACATTAGTGAATCACATGATTCATATGCTTTCACAGTGAAGCTGCCTCAACTCCCATGTTGCAAGCACTGCTACAATTGCACTGTGCTGTCTTAACTAGTCTCAGTGTGAGAGAGTATAGTAGGAACAAAAATGGAATCTGGCATGACAGAATGTCATGTTTCCATCAGTGTGGTGTGCACTGCACCTCTTTTGGAAGAAGGCTGGTACTTCAACATGTGGTTGAGTGGACAGCTATAATAAGAAGGCTATATTCTAGCTAAGGTAACACTTTGGTAAGGGATGTGTGGTATGTTTGATAAGCAGTATGTACAGGTGGTGGTCAACCATGGGACAATGGCATAACTGTACTTTTCAGTTTTGGAAAGAAGTAAATAATTCATTACCAAACCTCATTTTTAGGAATGCCTATACTTTATGAGAATTCATTTAATAATCCTCATGGATACGGTATCTCCATATAATTAGCAAAGTCACAATGAAACGATCAACAAAATTTACATGTAGCAAACTTGGCAGTTATATATAATTCTGGAGCAGATATCCTAAATAATTAATTTTGTATATAAGTGATTTATTTTGATCTGTTGAGTGCTGTGTGATGTGTCTTGAGTTGTGTGATATGTCTCCTGTTGTGACATGTCACTTTGTGTAATATATTTTATGTTGTGCAGTTTGTCTGGTGTCATGCGATATGTTTCCTTTGAGACATGTCAGTTTGTGTGATATATTTCCTGTTGTATGGTTTGTCTAGTGCTGTGTAATATGTCTCCTATTGTGACATGTCACATGGTGTGATCTATTTCATGTAGTGTGGTTTCTCTGGTGCTGTGTGATATGTCTCCTGTTGTGACATGTCACATGGTGTGATATATTTCATGTGGTGTGGTTTGTCTGGTACAGTGTGATATGTCTCCTGTTGTGACATGTCACATGGTATGATATATTTCATGTGGTGTGGTTTGTCTGGTGCAGTGTGATATGTCTCCTGTTGTGACATGTCACATGATGTGATATATTTCATATTGTGTAGTTTGTCTGGTTCTGTGCAATATGTCTCCTGTTGTGATATATCACTTTGTGTGATATTTCATGTTGTATGGTTTGTCTAGTGCTATGTGACATGTCTCCTCTTGTGACATGTCACATGGTGTGATATATTTCATGTGATGTGGTTTGTCTGGTGTTGTGTGATATGCCTCCTGTTGTGACAGGTCACATGGTGTAATATATTTCATGTGGTGTGGTTTGTCTAGTGCTGTGTAATATGACTCCTGTTGTGACATGTCACATAGTGTGATATATTTCATGTGGTATGGTTTGTCTAGTGCTGTGTGATGTGTCTCCTGTTGTGACATGTCACACGGTGTGATATATTTTATGTTGTGTAGTTTGTCTGGTGCAGTGTGATATGTCTCCTGTTGTGACATGTCACATGGTGTGATATATTTCATATTGTGTAGTTTGTCTGGTACTGTGTGATATGTCTTCTGTTGTGATATATCA
Organism: Protopterus annectens; assembly: GCF_019279795.1. NCBI lineage: Eukaryota > Metazoa > Chordata > Ceratodontiformes > Protopteridae > Protopterus > Protopterus annectens. Next base: position 525,044,649 of record NC_056732.1, read on the forward strand.
CTTTATGTGATATATGTCATGGTGTGTGCTTTATTTGGTGCTATGTGATATGTCTCCTATTGTGATATGTCACATGGTGTGATATATTTCATGTGTGTGTGATTTGTCTGGTGCAGTGTGGTATGTCTTGTCAGATACTGCTGTTGGACTTCCAAATAACCTACTGGTTACATCAGATCAATCTATTGGTTTTTTGCTTAGAATTCTGAAGAAAAGAAATGCAACTTGCATTAGAAAAAAATATATATGTAATTTTTGGATTAATGATGTTTCATAACTGTTTTATGCTCTTACAGTTTTTAAATTTGGAGAAATCACAAAGCACACATGTCACTGCTAAACATGAAAGTTGTATATAGATCTTATTTCCAAAAATACTGATATAACCCATGCTGTTGAGAGCATATGGTTATAAAATGGTTTATATAATTTATAGTTTGGACTTTGTAATGCTCCATAGTGCCTTTGTTTAGGCAGAGTAACCCTGTTGGACATTTGTACGTAGCAAACAACTCCAGTTCAGACAACATCATGGTGGCACCATTCAATGGTAGGAATTTAAATAGAAAAATTCTTGAACTTGAGGTTGAACTTGAGACCCTCCTGCAACTTGGACACACTCATATTTGTGTAGTTACAGAAACATGGTTTCAGTGCAGTGACATTACCCCCCTCTATACCACGGTTTATGTAGTTACTGAGACATGGTTTCAATGCAGTGACATCACTACCTTTGTGCCAGTGTTTATGTAGTTACTGAGACATGGTTTCAGTGCAGGGACAACCCCCCCCCCCGTACCAGGGTTTATGTAGTTACAGAAACATGCTTTCATTACAGTGACATTGCTACCTCTTTGCCAGGGTTTATGTAGTTACTGAGACATGGTTTCAGTGCAGGGATAACCCCCTGTACCAGGGTTTATGTAGTTACAGAAACATGGTTTCAGTGCAGTGACATTGTCCCCTCTGTCCTAGGGTTTATGTAGTTACTTTGACATGGTTTCAGTGCAGTGACATCACTCCCTCTGTACCAGGATTTATGTAGTTACTCAGACATGGTTTCAATGCAGTGACAGCACTCCCTCTGTACCATGGTTTATGTAGTTACTGAGACATGGTTTCAATGCAGTGACAGCACTTCCTCTGTACCAGGGTTTATGTAGTTACAAAAACATAGTTCAATGCAGTGACATTGTCACCTCTGTGCCAGGGTTTATGTAGTTACTTTGACATGGTTTTAATGCAGTGACAGCACTCCCTCTGTACCAGGGTTTATGTAATTACTTTGACATGGTTTTAATGCAGTGACAGCACTCTCTCTGTACCAGGGTTTATGTGGTTACTAAGACATGGTTTCATTGCAGTGACACCACTCCCTCTGTATCAGGGTTTATGTAGTTACATTGAACTGGTTTCAATGCAGCGACAGTACTGCTTCTGTGCCAGGGTTTATGTAGCTACTCAGACATGGCTTTAATGCAGTGGCAGTACTCCCTCTCTACCAGGGGTTTATGTAGTTACATTGACATAGTTTGAATGCATCGACAGTGCTTCCTTTGTACCAGGGTTTATGTGGTTACTTTGACATGGTTTTAGTGCAGTGACAGCACACTCTGTGTATCAGGGTTTATGTAGTTACTTAGACATTGTTTCAGTGCAGTGATAGCACTATCTCTGCACCAGGGTTTATGTAGTTACCTTGATATGGTTCTAATTCAGTGACAGCACTCCCTCTGCACCAGGGTTTATGTAGTTACTTTGGCATGGTTTCAGTGCAGTGATATCACTCCCTCTGCACCAGGGTTTATATAGTTACTTTGACATGGTTTCAGTGCAGTGACAGCACTCCTTCTGTACCAGGGTTTATGTAGTTACTGAGAAATGGTTTCAGTGCAGTGACAGCACTTCCTCTGTACCAGGGTTTATGTAGTTACTTTGACATGGTTTCAGTGCAGTGACAGCACTCCTTCTGTACCAGGGTTTATGTAGTTACTTTGACATAGTTTCGATGGAGTGACAGCACTCACTCTGTACCAGGGTTTATGTAGTTACTTTGACATGGTTTCAGTGCAGTCACAGCACTTCCTCTGTACCAGGGTTTATGTAGTTACTTTGACATGGTTTCAGTGCAGTGACAGTACTCCTTCTGTACCAGGTTTTATGTAGTTACTTTGGCATGGTTTCAGTGCAGTGACATCACTCTCTCTGTACCAGGGTTAATGTAGTTACTTTGACATGGTTTCAATGCAGTGACACTACTCCCTCTGGACCAGGGTTTATGTAGTTACTTTGACATGGTTTCAGTGCAGTGACAGGGCTCCCTAGGTACCAGGGTTTATGTGGTTACTTTGAAATGGTTTCAGTGCAGTGACAGTGCTCCCTCTGTACTAGGGTTTATGTGGTTACTTTGACATGGTTTCAGTGCAGTGACAGCGCTCCCTCTGTACTAGGGTTTATGTGGTTACTTTCAGTGCAGTGACAACACTCCCTCTGTACCAGTGTTTATGTAGTTACTGAGACATGTTTTCAGTGCAGCCACAGCACTCCCTCTGTACCAGGGTTTATGTGGTTACTTTAACATGGTTTCAGTGCAGTGACAGCACTCCCTCTGTACCAGGGTTTATGTGGTTACTTTGACATGGTTTCAGTGTAGTGACAGCACTCCCTCTGTACCAGGGTTTATGTGGTTACTTTGACATGGTTTCAGTGCAGTGACAGCGCTCCCTCTGTACTAGGGTTTATGTGGTTACTTTGACATGGTTTCAGTGCAGTGACAGTACTCCCTCTGTACTAGGATTATGTAGTCACAGAAACATATTTTTATTGCCGTGACAGTGCTCAAACTATACCAGGGCTTATCACTTATCATTTCTTCAGGCACTTTGGTAACTGTGGGGTATCTGTATTTGTCAGAAATGCCATCACCTCACATCATATTACCCTTGACCCTAACTTGAGAATCCTGGAGACTGAAACCATCATTAACAAATCCAATTTTCAGTTTTAGCTACATATCTCTTTATTGCCCCCAAAAGATCAGAGATGTAACCGTATTACATTTGAAGTGTTAAATATCAAACTAAACACCTTCTTACCTGTAGATTTCAGTTACCCAAGCATTCATTGGTACACTTACACCTCTAAAAATATATATGCTCAGTATTTCCTGGGCTTTGTTATTGCCAATGCACTAGAGCAAATTGTAAAATTACCCACTAGGGGCTCTAATATCACTGAACTGGTCCTTACCAACCTAGCCCTGCATGTACTTCATTCTTCACTGCCTTGTCCCTAATTATGTCTGACAAGTCAGTCATCTTCTTTGCCAGGCCTCTTGGTACCACCCCACCACAAAATGAGACAGTCTTTAGGGAATTCACCATGGCAAACCTACTTCAGCTTGACCTAAGCAAAGTTCTCCACAATTCCCTGCAAATTGACCCAACTGAAATGGCTTCCACATTCACCTCTAACTTTTACCAACAACTAAACAGCTGCATAGAAAAGTCAGTATCTGTCTGCCCAACATATAGTAGTAAATTCAGAAATTAATCTCTCTAGTGGAACTCCCATATTTATTTATTCATTTTATTGATTTATATTTGTTTACCAGGTGGTGCACTGATCTCAATATACCATTTGCAGGCAAAACCCAGTTGAAAAGAATCACATAAAAATGAACAAAACATATTTACAGATACAATGATATGCTAAAAACATATACATATTTACAGATGCAAGAATGTACTACGTTTGCAACATTTAGTTTGAAAAGCAGTTTACAATGTCAAAATCTGGATGTAACAGAAGACAGAAAATGATGAAAAGTTCTTAGAACCACATTGAAACATGCCAGCAAGTAACTTAAGAGTACTACTAGAAAATGTAAAGCAGTATATGAGATTAGAGTTGTTGCATATACCACAGAAAACTAATAATCTTTCTTCAGTTGTCAGGAAATTAAAGAATAATGCACTGAGCTCATCTATAATGAAATCACACATTCCAGTCCCAAGGATATAGCCACTATATTAGCAGACAAAGATGTGCTAACGTTATTCCACCTACCCACATCATTGCCGCAGTGTTCCTAAAAAATTACTCTCCTGAAATCACATTGTAACAAGCCTTAGAATCTCTGTCAAAGACTAAAAGTAATACATCCATGGAAACAGAAGATATACCAGGCTACATTCTCCTCAGTGCTAAGTATGTTCTGAGTCTGAGTCCCTACTTAAACTGTCGAAGCTTGGCTTGTATGCATGGTTTGTGCTTGATGCTTGCTGAGCAGCCACTGTGACTCCCATACATAAGGAGATCCTGACAATTATATGACCATCAGCCTCAGTAGCCTTATATGTCATGGAGTATATCATAGCAGAATTCATTTATGCAGACACAGGCAACTTAACAGATCTAGATCCCAATTAATTTGGTGTTTTGTAAATGGCAGGTCCTGCCTCCAGAACCTAGTAAGCATCTTTGAGAAGGTTACAGAGCATGGGGGTGTGGTCATTCAGTGCCCTCTATTTATCTTTATCTGGCCAAAGCTTTTGTTACTGTCCCCCATGGGGGTTTTGTTAAAAAATTAGATGGACCTAATGCAACTCAATATGATATCTGCTAGTTTGCAAACTGGATATCCAACAGATCCCAGGTTGTGAAAGTTTCTTATACCGTCTCTGAGTATAAAATTGTAACCAGAGAGTTACAGCAAGGATTGGTATTGGGCCTTTTCCTGTTTGGCATTTACTTTGCAGATATCCAGTCCTATATTCCACAAGTGTGGGTGACCAAGTTTGCTGTTGACTTCTAACTGGGAACTGTTATCTGCTCATCCACTGTATCCACTGATACTAAACATCTCCATGAAAGGCTAGAAAATGCACATACCTGATGTACTGAAAACAATCTCAAAGTTAAATGCAAAAAGTGCAGTATAGTAGCATTTGGTAAAAAAGCTGTTCCCACCTCATATGTTGTAAATGGTACACCACTAAAGACAGCTTTAGTTCTAAGACACCTGGGTAGTTATGCGGACAATTCTGGCTATTTTGATTATCATGTTTCCATTGTGGTCAGGAAATTCTTCTAAGGTGCACAGTTAATTTCCAAAGGAATGTCTTCAAAATCCAAAGACTTCATCCTGCCACTGTATTCTTCTATTTCCTGACCCATTATTAAATACAATGCCCTTTTTGGTATGTGTAAATTGAAGCTTATTGTTTAACTACAAAGGTCTCAGAGATATCTTACCAAGAAAATCAAAGGCCTTAAATATTTCAAATATTTTGATAGATTATTACAACTCTCATTATATACTAAGTAGCCCACAGGATGCTCTGAAGTGACCAGTGCCTTGCTTTTTGAGCCATGAAAGTTGTATTCTTATGTGGCCTTCTCTTTCTTTGCAAAACCAGTATCTCTGCAGATACTCACATTTGGGACATAAATCTACAGCAACAAATAAAAAAAAAATGACTTGCTGGATAGATAGAGTTTTAACTCAATGCATTCCCCTTTACAGAATGACTGCTTTTAATGCTAGATTTAATGATCCGATGAGTGAACACAGATTTACACCAGGATTGTCATGTAAAGCCCTGTTTTATTTGGGAGGTAAGCACTATTTAATGCTTGAAAAGGGAGGCAGAACGTTTAAGTGTGTCTGCTTAAAGGTGTATATGACCAGGTATGTTATGGTCCCAGTGATTGTTTGCCCAGTATTGTACCTGTGCTCCTACTGTGGTTCATAAATCATGATACCATTGATGTTTAAGGTTGCCACTTCATTCAAAAGGAAAAAAAATAGATGATGTCGGACCATTCTGAATATTGTTTAGTATGAACCACACAAATGGAGTCTCTTAGGGATCAGTCCTTGGACCACTTTTTGGCATTTACTTCTCTGAAGTCAAGGCCAATGTCTGTGGTCTCTGGCTGACTAAATTTGCAAATGATTGCAAATTAGGAGCTGTCATTGAATCGCACACTGATACAAATGTTCTCCAGGAAGGGCTGACACAGGCAAACTACTGGTGTCAGAGCCATGGGCTAAAACTAAATACAAAGAAGTGCATAATAGTATCCTTCGGGAAGTCATCTGCCCCTGGTAACTATCATATTGGCAACATACCTCTTAGAGTTGACCAGTAGTCAGGAACTTAGGGACAGACATAGACAGAAATTTAGCATTTGACCATCACGTCTACAATAGTGATGAAATAATTCTATGTTCAGCACCTTATAAACAAATGTATGGCATGTAGGTCCAAGGAAGTCATTGTTCCATTGTATTTAGCATTCATCAGACCTATCATTGAGTACAATGGCCCCTTTGGTATGTCTCTAACCAGGCATATCCAACAAATGGAATGTCCACAGAGATTCCTCGCTAAAAGAATATAGGGTGTAAGTAAAATGATCTATGGAGACTGCCTCAAGGCCCTATCCCTGTATTCTGTCTCCTACAGGCTGTTGAGGGGCGATCTATGCCTGCCATACAGAGCATTGTCAGACTACAATCTGATAGACCTCCTGCATATCAGCAAAACTGACAGAACCAGAATTACCTATTCTAAAGACTTACACATTGCCTGCGATACAAATAGAACATGATGGAGAGACAGGACTATATCCCAGAGACTACCCTGTTTCTGGGGCAGGCTGCCATCTATGTAAAACAGAACTCCTCCCTATCCCAATTCAAGTGTAACTTAGACAATTGGATAGGGAACAGGAAATGTATCCTTTGTTTGGCACCTATGTCTCTAATGGACGCAGGCAGCCTATAAATGGTTCCTATCCCAGGCCCCTGCTTGTAAATGGTTCATCTCTCAAACCCCTGCTTACACTTATCAAGGCTACCAGAACTTGTCAGAGATTTGGGATGTGTTGCTAAGCATAGAAAGGTCCTTGATGTCATTAACCTAGTAAACACCTATGAACCTATGAACCTAAGAACAAAGAGAATTCTGGACAGTTAAGATTGAATGATATTCAGATTGACAGCATACATTATGAATAGTTGTCTTTCCTAGTTGTAAAAAAAAACATGAATTCACACATTATATTTTCTGGAAAAAACAAGTGAACTCAGATATAAGTTTGTTGTATCTTATGTGAAGTTAATGTTAAGTCCTGTTACATGGCTGGACACAGTGCTGTCTTAATTATGTGACTGTGTTCTTGGTATAATTAACATCAAAGGTTTAGAAAGAATGATTAGTTCTGGATTCAGACATAGGTTCCTAGGTTCATAGGTTGGTACTAGGCTATCGGCCCTAGGGCCTATACAAGCCTAGCCATAACAATTCCCTGGATATTTCTTCCCACAATATTTACTTCTCTGGACCCCTGTCTAGCAGGGCAACTGACATGATCCCCGGGGTGAATTTCCTATCTTCCAACCAATCGTCAAGGTTCCTTTTGAAGAGGGCCAAGGAGGTGCTCTGCTTGAGATGTATGGACAGTCTATTCCAGAGACTGGGGAGTCTCTCGGTCAGGAACCTATCCCTCCAGCATGTTTTGTTCATTGTGATGACATGGTTTAGATCCCTGGAGCATGTGGCTCTGAGGGATTGGGATTTCTTTAAGTGGAGCATGTCCAACAGCTCAGGGTTTGACATGGCCTTGTATGTTAAGCAGAGATTGCCTCTGAGTAGACAATATGCCACAGAGTATAGCTGGAGTTTTTTTAGACAGTCAGCATATGGCATCTGCTTTAGGCCTGTGATTCTTTTAGTGAGGTATTTCTGCGGCCTTTCCAGCTGTTGCAGATGTCTTGTGAGGTACATACCAAACGGGGCATTATACTCTATAATAGATCTAATGAGGGATGAGTACAGTGGGACAATGACCTCTTTTTTCTGGATGAAAATCCCTTAATGATGAGGTGTGCCACATAGAAGGATTTCCTGACTGTTGTGGTGATGTGGTTATCGAAGGTGACCACTGTCCACCTGTGTCCCTAAGTCTCTCATCACACTTTCGATGTTTAGTGTACTGCCACCTATGTGGTAATTCATGGGTACATGTTTTTTTCCAAAGGGGATAACTATACATTTCTTGGCGTTAAGTTTGAGTTCATGGCTCTGGCATCAAGCATATGTTTCTGTAAGGCCCATTTGTAGAATATCCACATCATTTGGGGATTCAATAATGGTCCCAGTTTGCAGTCATCTGCAAACTTTGTTAGCCAGAGTCTCTTAGTGTTGGCCTGTACTTCAGAGAAGTAGATGCCAAACAAGAGTGGTCCCAGGACTGAACCCTGAGGTACTCCACTTGTCACTTGTCTGGAGCTGGATTTGGAGTCGGCTACTTTTAAGGTCTGGGTTCTGTCAGTAAACCAGTTGGCAACCCATCAAGTGACGTAGGGATTTATGCCCAGCTTAGTAAGTTTATCTATAATTCCGGAGTGGGGGATAGTGTCGAAGGCCTTGGCGAGGTCCAGATAGGCTGTGTGGACTGCCTTACCCTCGTCCACAGCTCTGGAAACTAATTCAAAGAAGTCTATCAGGTTCAGGAGACAAGATTGGCCCTTCACGAACACAAACTGGGTAGGGTCCAGTGTTTGAAGATTGCCGAAGTCTTTGTTTATAAGTTCCATGATAATGCGCTCCATACCCCTGCAGATCAGGCTCATCAGACTGATGGGACAGTAGTTCCTGGGATCCAAGGTGGATCCCCCCTTGTGGAGTGGGATAACTGTAGCTGTGTGCCACTCAGTGGGCACAAAGCCTGAGGTGAGGCTATGATTAAACATGACACTTAGGTGAGGTGCCAGTTCATTTTGTAGTTCATATAGTACACAGCCCAGGATGTCATCTGGTCCCATGGATGCTGCATTCTTAGCTTTGGAGAGTGCAGTTTCTACCTGTGTGGCCGTGATTACTGGAATTTGGCAATCTTTTGGTACTGAGATGGGCCATTTAGGGGGTGAGAGGGGGGTGAAGTTAGCACTAAATCGATCTGCCAGGATATTGGCAATATCCTTGGGATCAGTATATTTGATGCCATTCTGTTGCAGCTCAGAGCAGATCTGAGCATTGCCATTTAGATTCTTGACTTAACTATAGAATGCCTTGTGGCTGTCTTTGGAATCTTTGGCAATTTTATTTTCATAACTAGCTTTTGAGGATTTTATAATGGATCTCAGCTTCTTGCTGAGGCTGGTAAGGGAGTTTTTTTGCACCCTGGGATTTTCCTCTTCTCTGCAACAGTTTCTTCCTTCTGTTGTTATTGTTGTTGTGTCTTTCGGCTTTTCCCGGTTAGGGGTCGCCACGGCGGAACTCCGGTCCACTAATGATTGGAAGTAGATATTTACGTGCCAAGTTGCCAGCCCTGCCGCACAACCTTCAACAAAGGTACGCCCATTCACGCATGTCTCCACACAGAAGACGCTCTAGCTGAGAATCGAACAGGACGTCTTACTGTGAGGCGACAATGCTACTGCAGCACCACCACCGCAGTACTTTCTTCCTTCTGTTGTATAGTTTGTTTATAGCAGGGGGCCACCAGATTGGCTTCCTTTTTTTGGAAGAGAGCATCTTGGTTCTATTTGGGATGGCACGATTCATGCACGAGTGGATGTGATCATACATTGCCTTAGTGTAGGATTCAGCAGTCGAACTTTCAGATCCCATCTGCATGGGTGGCATGAAGTTTGTCACTTCTGACTTGAGTAGCATGAAGTTGGCTTTGGATAAGTTTTTTACGGCGGTTTCCTTACTGGGAGGTGGGGGTGGGATGTGGATGTTAAGGGTGATTTGCTTATGGTCAGACCTGACTAATGAGGGGGTGACAACTTGTGTAGAGCATCTATCTCCCATGTTGGTAATGACCAGATCTAGGATATTGGAGCCCCTGATGGGACAATGGATTAGTTGATCCAGGGCATTGGAATTTATGAATTCCAAGAACCATTGGGAAAAGGTGTTGTACCGAGTAGTTTTCCCAGTTAATGACAGGGTAGTTGAAATCACCCAGTATTAGAGTGTTTGGTTGTATCTTAATATTTTCCAGTATGTTTAGAAAGGCATAGTGAGAATCTTAGGGCATGGTAGGGGATATGTAGCAAGCTACAATTTGGATTGCAGTCTTACCTAGTGTTAGTTGCACCTGGAGAATTTCAGATGCATTGTGTTGGGCAACTAGCTTGGAGGTGTGAATATCCTTGGTGAATATGGACACTCCTCCATCTTTAGTGTTTTAGTCCTGGTTTTGTGGCCGAAAAGTGTGGTAAGAGTTGTAGCCTGGTATTGCAGGGGTTGTCTCTGGAGCCTTGAACCAGGTCTCAGTTACTGCACAGATATCGATGTTCTCCATTTTTAGGAGTGCCTCGAGAGAGTACATTTTGAGGTTTAGACTTCTAGCATTGAGTAGCATTACCTTCAGATTTTGAATGCTTGTATCTGTTACAGTGGTGGTTTTGTCCTTTGAACCTTGCCTAAAAAAGGCACTATAGGGGTGGCAAGATATTTAGCCAGTAATATGAATCCCTAGGGTGACAGGTGCAGACCATCTCTGGCAAAGTATCATGGTTTGTTGATCATGCCTTCCCAGGCAGACAGATACTGGATCCCATTTGAATGACACTAGAAGTTTAGCCAATTGTTGAAGTCAAATCATTTTGTCCTTATACTGTGGTATCATTCTGGGTGAAGGCAGGATGCTACTCAGGGCTAGGGTCATACCTGTCTGGGCCACATGATCTGAGAGCTCTTCCATGTCTCTTTTCATGTAGTCCAGGGAGGTACATCTCAAGTCATTCACTCCAACATGGACAATAACAGAGTCTTATTTGTACTTGTTGTGGAGTGACCCAAGTGCATGCGTTATGTGGCGGATCCTGGTACCCGACAGGCAGCTGACTGTAATTTTCTCCTTGTTCAGCCTGGTGAGTGGGACATCAGTGTTCCTGACTATAGAGTCACCTATGACTAAAGTGTTGGGTACATTGTCTTGCCTTAGGAACTGTTGTTGGGTGGCATACTGGTGTTCTGAGCTATGTGTCACTTTGGTTGTGACTGGTGTTTGTTTGCGTTCCAGCTTTGGAGGTCCTTGTTGCTTGGGTAATGTTAAGGGCCTCTGCATATGTGGGTTTAGTGTTGCTATGTGTGGGTGTTGATGGTGTGGGTTTTGAAGGGCTATGAGTTGCTTGAGGTGTAGTGCAGGTGTTAACCTTCTCCTCTTGACTGTCTAGCACAGTCTTGGCCAGAGAGAGCTTTGCTTCCAGTTTGGCCATGTAAGTGCATCTCTCGCAGGCTGTAGTGTTGGGTAGTAGGAGGAGAGGGTTGTCTGTGTACATGAGGCAGTTGCCGCATTGCCCCAGTATGCCCAGATTCACCAGGTGGACAGGAGAAATAGAAATGGTAACAGCTAATTGTACTGCCTGCCAAGAGCACATGGGCTGTCACACTACTGTTCTGTTGTAACACATTGTAATATATTATTAGAAATATTGTCAGTATCTTGAATAACTATGTATTAGTTTACTTGACATTGGGTATCCACTTCTGCAGTGTATCCTGCTTATTGTAGTACATGTTGTATTCTTGATCGCAATTTATGCTAGTAACATTCTGTAAATATATTTCGAGCTGTTTGTATTTTTATCTGTTGCTGGCTTTTCTCCCCTTGTATATAATTACTCATCGACTACTGTTTATATTTTTTGATTCAGTTATGAAGTCTTTCTAACTGGGTCTCTGCTGAAAATGTCGCATTGCTTCATTTGGACTTTCCTGGTTCTGAAAGGACAAATACATTTTAACCAAGACAATACACAGGATGACAAAGCAAAAGGCTTCACATTGATTGTATGGTCCATTTCTTGTAAAACATTGTGCTGAGATTAAGGATGCTAATGTGAAGTGCATATCCCAGAACAACAGTAGCTTCATGTGTAATTGGAAGAAACATAAGCATCCATTTCAGTACTCATGAAGTATCAAATGCAATTGCATTGGACAATATTGCATCCATTATTACAACTTCTTTTTTTCCAATATTTTTCTTTGTTTTCTTTTTTCAACCTTATATTCATATTGATAAAAATCAATCAAAACATATTTCAGCAATGTAGTTACAATACAGATATAGTTTGATCATGTTTCTTACATCACATCAAGAGATTTTATGTTTATCATAAAGCAGAGTGAATAAAAACAAAACAAAAGATAAACAGAATAACATATTTACACTATGTACAATAAGTGCTATCATTATATACACCATGTACAATATGTGCTATTATTATATACACTGTGTACAATAGGTACTAACATTATAGACACTGTGTACAATAAGTGCCATTGTTATATACACAATGTACAGTAAGTGCTATCGTTATATACATTGTGTACGATAAGTGCTATAATTATCTATACTATAAACAATAAGTGCTATCGTTATATACACTATGTAGAGTAAGTGCTATCACTATATATACTATGTACAATAAGTGCTATCATTATATACACTTTGTACAATAAGTGCTATCATTATATGCGCTATGTACAATAAGTGTTATCATTATATACACGGTGTATGATAAGTACTATCATTATATACACTGTGCACGATAAGTGCTATCATTATATACACTGTGTACGATAAGTGCTGTTGTTATATACACTGTGTACAATAGGTACTATCATTATATACACTGTGTACAATAAGTGCTATCATTATATACATTGTGTACGATAAGTGCTATTGTTATATACACTGTGTACAATAGGTACTATCATTATATACCATGTGTACAATAAGTGCTATCATTGTATACACTGTGCACGATAAGTGCTATCATTATATACACTGTGTACGATAAGTGCTATTGTTATATACACTGTGTACAATAGGTACTATCATTATATACCATGTGTACAATAAGTGCTATCATTATATACACTGTGCATGATAAGTGCTATCATTATATACACTGTGTACGATAAGTGCTATCATTATATACACTGTGTACAATAAGTGCTATCATTATATACACTGTGTACGATAAGTGCTATTGTTATATACACTGTGTACAATAGGTACTATCATTATATACCATGTGTACAATAAGTGCTATCATTATATACACTGTGCACGATAAGTGCTATCATTATATACACTGTGTACGATAAGTGCTATTGTTATATACACTGTGTACAATAGGTACTATCATTATATGCACTGTGTACAATAAGTGCTATCATTATATACACTGTGTACGATAAGTGCTATTGTTATATACACTGTGTACAATAGGTACTATCATTATATACCATGTGTACAATAAGTGCTGTCATTATATACACTGTGTACGATAAGTGCTATTGTTATATACACTGTGTACAATAGGTACTATCATTATATACCATGTGTACAATAAGTGCTATCATTATATACACTGTGTACAATAAGTGCTATCATTATATACACTGTGTACAATAAGTGCTATCATTAAATACACTGTATATAAGTGCTATTGTTATATACACTGTGTAAAATATGTACTATTATTATTTACACTGTGTACAAGTGCTATCATTGCATACACTGTGTACAATAAGTGATATTGTTATATACACTGTGTATGATAAGGGCTATCATTATATACACTATGTACAATAAGTGCTATCATTATATATACTATGTACAATAAGTGCTATCATTATATATACTGTATACGATACGTGCTGTTGTTGTATACACTGTGTACAATAACTGCTATCATTATATATACTATATACAATAAGTACTATCATTGCTATTGTCTTAAAGTTATGATATATCCTTTAGGGAGAATAAGAGCCTTTCCTGTGTCTTCCAAAGATTTGTTTCTTTATTCCTATAGGTCCCATAAGTTTTTCCCTTTAGTAAGAGAGTAACTATTTAAATTTATCATCCAGGTTTGGATTCAAGTGTACTGGTTGTAACATACTAAATGAGTTAGTGAGATTTGGAGCTTCCATTAATTTTTGTAGCCTTATTATTGTGTATTTTAACGAGTCGTGAATTCTATTTTCAACGCTTCCTTTATAATGAAATGAAAGAGCCATTGGGTTAATTTTATAATTCTTGATAAACCATACCATATTTGAATCCATGCCAGGGTCCACACTTTCCTTTTTGTATCATAGGTCAATATTTCTATAATTCTACTCGAGCATATTATGTCATAACATAGTTTAAAGGCTGGTAGTCCTAACCCTCCATTTTCTTTTGGATGGATTAGTTTTTGATAACTAATTCTAACTGATCTGGGGTGCCAGATGAATTTGCCTAGAAGTGTATTTAGTTTTTTTAAAGAATTTTTTTTTTATATTTTCACATTTGATGCATTGAATTGAAATAATAGTCTTGGGAGAATATTCATTCTGATAATTGCTACTTTTGAGACGAAAGGTAACTTTATTACTCCCCATCTTAGGACATTGTGTTCAATTTCTACCCACAGTTTTAGGAGATTATTTTGGAGAAACAGTTTTTGTTCATGCTGAAAGTATATCTGCAGATGTTTTAGGGAATATTTTAGTTTTATTTCCAAGTCTGAAAAGCATTATTATAACTTCTGCTTCCTGTTATCCTTCATCCTAGTTAATTAACTTTTAAGGGTATTTTATTGATGCAAAAGTTACCTGGGGTGGTTGACTCTTCAAAAGGTAGTATAATGTATTTGTTAGTATTGTGTTTTAAACCACGGCTTTGGTTCCAAGCATTTGACTGTATTAGACCTTCCTGAAGGCTGACGTCAACATAAGGGGAGTCAGTGATTGCTCTCAGTTTGCAATCATCTGCAAACTTGGACAGCCAAAGGCCTTTGACATTGGCTTTGATGTCTGAGAAGTAGATGCCAAAGAGGAGTGGGACCAGCAGACTGGGGACTCCACTGGTGATTGGCCTGTTTGTGGAAATGGCCTTACAGATTCCAACCTCCTGGGTCCTATTAGTGAGTCAGCTAGCTGTCCAGCATGTTATAAAGGAGTTTATACCTAGTTCCATAAGTTTGTTGACAATGCCTGAGTGGGGTATTGTATCAAATGCTTTAGCCAGATCTAGGTAGGCGTCATGCACCATTTTCCCCTCATCCATTGCCTTTGTGACCTTTACAAAGAAATCCAACAGATTCAGTAAGCATGACCTTCCTTTGACAAAGCCAAGCTGGGATGGATCCAGTGTCTTGAGGTCTCCTATGTCCTTATAGATAATGTGCATGGTAATTCTTTCCATGGCTTTGCAAATAAGACTAGTCCAAATAATGGGTCTGTAGCTTCCAGGATATGTTGAAGGTCCTTCCTTATGAAGAGGTATGACTGTTGCAGTCTTCCATTCATGTGGAACAAAGCCTGTTTTAAGACTATAGTTAAGTAATGACCCAAGGGGTCCTGGTAAGTGATAATTTAAACTATTCAGAAGGCATCCTGGGATGCTCTTGTGGCCCAACAAGGCCATGTTCTTGGCTTTAGTGAGTGCAGCCAGTACATGCTCCCTAGTTATAGCTGGAGGGGTTATGTTTGAGGGGATTTTAGAGGGGATGGCTGATGTTGAGAGCAGATTAAAGCTGTAACTGAATCACTCTGATAATTGGTTTGCTATATCACTAGGCTAAGTGAATGTGGTACCATTAGCTACCAGTTCAGCACATTACTTTGTCCTGCACTTGAGGTTTCTGATATTGCTGTGGAAGGCCTTATGGTCACCTTCACCTGGGAGGCTATCTTGACCTGAAAGTTGGTTTTGATTGACCTAATTAGCCCTCTTAGTTGCCTATTTACTTTGATAAGAGAGTTCCTATTTTTATGGGTATTATCCTTCCAGATTTTTGCCGTTTTTTGCCATTTGTTGTATATCCTGTTTAATTTGGGAATGCCACCAGGAGAGTTTATTTCTAGGTCTAGTCCTGGGCTTATTTGTGGTAGGTGCAGAAGCCTCTATGTAGCCATTGACATGGCTGTACAGAATTTGTAAGAGCAATTCAGAATAGGTTGCTATGCTCTCTGTGTTTGTTGGGGCATTGAATTTTGACAATCCATCATTTAATAGAAGGTAGCCTGCCTTGGAATAGTTCACAACTGCTACTGGTTTTAATATGTTTATGGAGTTAATTTTGGTTTCAAAGGAGACAGCTTTATGGTCGGACTTTACTAGGGAGGATGAGACATTAGGGAGTCAGCGTTATCCCATATTTGTAAGCATGAGGTCCAGTATGTTGGAGCCTGTAGTGGTTGCATTCAGGATTTGGTTGTGTGTTTGTATTTATGAAGTGCAGTAATTTATCTACCTGTAGATCTGAAGTTATGTAGGATTGCCAGTCTATAGAGAGGTAATTAAAGTTTCCTATGATTAGGGTGTTAGTTTGGACAGTAAGTGTTAATATTAGGTTCGAGTGTGCATTGTGAGTTTCTTGGGACATGGAGTGTGACCTATAGCTGGCTAGGAAATGCTACAAAATTTTGTCTGTGGTGATCTGTATATGCAAGATCTCCAGTGCATCCTCCTGTTTGACTACCTTAGAGTTATGCTTGTTATTTGTGAATGCTGAGACACCTCCTCCTTTAGCCCTCCTTTGTGAGCTACTGTTCTAAAAGCATGGAAGGCACTGAAACCTGCACTGCTGGGGTACTCTCTGCTGCTTAAAATCATGTCTCTGTAACTGCACAGATGTCTATATTCTAGACTGTGAGGAGGGCTTGGAATGTAGTTTTTTTTGTTTAGGCTCCTGGCATTGAGCAGTAACACGTTGAGGTTCAGTTGAGTTGATTTTTGCTATGTCACTAGGTTTGTCTATTTGGCCTTACTAAAAATGGCACTATGGGAGTGGATAAACGTTTAGACAGTATTCAAAAGCCTATAGGAGATAGATGCAGACGATCCTTGGCAAAACAATGCTGTCTATTAACCATGTAACCATGTCCTCCCAAACTGTCAAATATTGGATCCTGTTAGAATGACCCTAGAAAAATAGCCAGTTGTTGAAATCAATCATTTTTGCTCATACTGTGGTATTATTGTTGGTGACAGTAATATGCTGCTCAATGTTAGGCTCATACCAGTCTGAGGCACATAGTCTGAGAGCTCTGTATAGTCCAAGGAGGTACATCACAGGTCATTTACACCTACATGGACTATGATGGAATCATGCTGGTGCCTGTGGTGTAATGACTTGAGTGCATGTATGATTTGGCAGATCCTGGCTCCAGATAAGGAACTAACTGTTATCTTCTCCTTGTTCGGCCTGGTTAGAGGGGAATCAGTATGTCTTAAAATGGAGTAACCTATAACAAGAGTCCTGGGAAGTGTGTTTGGTTACCTTAAAAGCTTAGTGTTTGGGTATCCACTGAGAGTGACAGTATGTGTGGTGTTAGGTGTTGTTTTTTCTGAGTGCCTTTGGGCTTGCTGAGGCATAACTGACAACAGGTGATATAGGCAATCTTTGTTGTTTAGCAATATTTCTTTTAAGTGTCTGAGCTTATGTTATTCTATGTGGGAATTGTATAATATGTAAGGTGGCTGTTGTGTCTGCTGTTTTGACAACCTGATATGCACTTTGTATGTGAGAGTTTATCCTCCAGTGTCATTGTGTAAGTACATCTCTCACACACTGTGACTGATTCTTTGAGGATTGAGTGGTTGTCATAGGCTCATAGGTTAGTACTAGCCTAACTGCCATTGGGGGCCATTTTAAGCCTAACCAATTACCTCATGTGAGAATCAAACCCTGCACCTTGTGTCTATTAGGTAAACACTCTAACGGTTATGCTAACCCTCTATACCAGTAAACATGAGACAATTGCTACATTGTCTCAAGATGTCCATAACCACCGAGCTGGAAACAGAGAAGTTAGGAAATTGTATATCCACACTGCTTAGTCTTTTGATTTCGGAGCTACGAGGGGGTGGTGCATTGAGGTTAGAAAGCTATGAAGGGTGCTTTATCAGAGAAGAATATGGTAAACAGTACTAAACTCTACTACCTTTAATGTTTACACAATACTAAATTCAACTAAATCTATAGGTATACTGTGAACTATAAGTTTATGGTATATATTGGCGGTGGGTAAGTTTACATGTGTGCCTCTCTTATTTATTATAATACTGTTTTTTGCATATCCTAGTATTTCTACTGAGTCTATTCCTGCTATCGTATTTGTTGTGTTTCTGATGTAAATAGAGTTTTCAAATTTGTTTTATTTACTTTTTTGTATCTTATTTTCTTATTTTTATTTTTGTTTAATTTAATTTAATGTTTTTATTAATTTAATCTATCTTCCTTCTGTAAAGTGTCATTCATAACACTTTTGTGTTGATCTGTATGCCAATAAAGTTTACTTTGACTTTGACTTGACTCCCATCTAGCTGCTCTAAGCTTGTTGGCACAACAAGGTTTTGCACTGCATTGCTGCTTTGCAGGATATATTTTTATAAACTGTTCTTTCAAGGTATTTGCTACTGTACATGCCACTGTTAGCCCATGCAGGCAAACAACATTTCTAGTAGCACAGAAAAAAAGAAAACTAACTAATGAGTCCTCTGGCCAGTCAAATGACTACACTATGAGTCCTTTTGTATATTTTCCAACTCAGATGGACCAGGTAAACACCTCCTGCCACAAGATGAATAAACCTAGTATCCACAAGAGGGGACAACTTACTAGACCTGATCATTACCAACATGGGGACTCTATGCTCCACACCAGAAGTATATCCCTCATTGGTAAGATCAGACCATAAATTAATTTCACTGGATGTCCACATCCCGACCCCACCCCCAGCCCAGAAACCCACAGTGAAAAACTTCTCAAAAGCGAACTTCTCACGTCTCAAAACCGAAGTGGAATCCTTCAAGGCCCCAGGGCCAGTGGAAGCTATGGCCCAAACTGCAGAATCCTATATAAACGCATTCTACGGACATCTCCAGGAATGCATGGATCATGCTATCCCAAACAAAACCAAGACCCAATCATCCAAAGGTAGGCGTCCAGTCTGGTGGACCCCTGCCATAAATAAACTGTACAACAGAAGGAGGAAGCTACTACATGATAGAGCAAAATCCCTAATAGGGAAGGCATCTCTGATCAGTACTAGCAAAAAATTATGATCCCTCATAAAATCCTCCAAGGCCAGCTTCGAGAGAAAAATTGCACAGGACACCAAAGACAATCATAAGGCTTTTTCAGTTATGTTAGGAACCTGAGATGCAACTCCCAGACTTGTTCTGAGTTGATTCTAAATGACAAAAAATACACTGAACCCACAGACATCGCCAATATCCTGGCAGACAGGTTCAGTGCAAACTTCTCCACCCCCCCCCCAAAAGAGCAAGTATCTATCCCGGCAGAGGGCTGCCTCCCAAACATCTCTGATGCTCAGGTGAAGGCTGCCCTCTCCAAAGCAAAAAACACTGCTTCCATGGGACCAGATGGCATCCCAGGTTGCGTCCTACATGAACTCCAAGAGGAACTAATCCCTCAAATAAAACAGCTATACAATCTCAGCCTCACTACAGGATATGTGCCCACAGAATGGCGTACAGCAACAGTGGTCCCACTCCACAAAGGTGGAGCCTCTACGGACCCTGGAAACTATCGCCCCATAAGCCTGACTAGCTTAGTCTGCAAGGCTAAGGAGAGGATCATCATGGAGCTCATAAACAAAGACATTGGGGACCTACAGACACTAGATCCTACCCATTTCGGCTTTGTCAAGGGCAGATCCTGCCTTTTGAACCTGGTTGACTTCTTTGAAACAGTCACCAAAGCCATAAATGAAGGGAAGGTAGTCCACACAGCCTATCTGGACCTTGCAAAGGCATTTGACACAATACCCCACTCGGGCATCATAGATAAGCTATCCAGCTTAAATATAAACCCCTATGTCGCAAGATAGGTCGCAAACTGGCTCAAAGACAGAACCCACAGAGTGAGAGTTGCTGGAGCCATGTCAGACTCGAAACCGGTCACAAGTGGCGTCCCACAGGGTTCTGTCCTGGGACCACTCTTGTTCGGTATATACTTTTCTGAGGTACAGGCAAACGTGGGAGGACTATGGCTCACCAAGTTTGCAGACGACTGCAAACTGGGTGCCTTAATCGACTCTCCAGCTGACACAAACATCCTTCAAAAAGGTCTCACAGAGACAGATAATTGGTGCCAGCATCATGGTTTAAAGCTAAATGCCAAAAAATGTATAGTCATACCCTTTGGCAAAAACAATGTGCCCACAAATTACCACATAGGCGGAAACCCATTAAGTACAGAGAAAGTTATTAGGGACCTGGGGACCCAAGTTGATAGCAATCTTTCCTTTGAAAACCACATTGCCAAAGTGGTTAGAAAGACCTTCTATATAGCCCACCTCATCACGAAGGGTTTCACATCTAGATCAAGAGAGGTAATCGTGCCCCTTTATTCATCCCTCATCAGGCCCATCATAGAATACAATGCCCCTTTTGGGATGTACCTTACTCGACACCTGCAGCAATTAGAGAGACCCCAAAAGTATCTCACCAAGAGGATCAAGGGCCATATGCTGCTCGGTTAAAAAAACTCCAGCTCTACTCAGTTGCATACCGCCTACTTCGGGGCGATCTATGCCTGACATACAAAGCTATGTCAAATCCAGAATTAATGGACATGCTCCACCTCAGTAAATCTAAATCCCTTAGAGCCACATGCTCGAGGGACTTGAACCTCAGCACAGAAATAAATAGAACTTGCTGGAGGGACAGGTTCATAACCCAGAGGCTCCCTTCGCTCTGGAATAGAATTCCAGTTCATGTGAGGCAGAGCACCTCACTGAATCTCTTCAAGAAGAATCTCGATAGGTGGATGGGGGATCATAGGTTTGTCCCAGGGATTACTCCCGTGTCACTATTAGACAGAGGCACAGTAAACTAAACCTTAAAAAGGACACAGTATACTCAAATCAAGGGGTGGCGTAAGCCATACAGAATCGGGCTAGGCTTATAATTGCCCCAGGGCAGATAGCCTAGTATGAACCTATGAACCTAATGTAAAAAATAACACAGTAGATGAGACCCACAAGTGCAATGCTACCTCAAACCACAAAGAACTCACTGGAAATTCCTTGTTGAATGCAATTTCAAGATGATCACAAAGTAGTAACAGAGAATGGAAGAGCAATTTTTACAAAGAAAAGAAAAGAAAATCAGTGAAATGTACACATAAAAGCTGGAAACATTAGTGATCACGCAAAATAATTTATGTACAATTTAGCAGTGAATGTAACGTAACTTTGCCTGGATACCACTGGATGCAAGTAAAAACAGTACTGGAATGTAGGCTGGGAGTCCAAGTTTTGCAGAGCTCCTGGAAACTGAGCAGAAGACAATATGTGGTAAAGGAGCAATACTGGCTTGCTGGATGGTCACTCAGTATCATGGATCAATAAAAAAAAATGGGTGGGAACGGTACTTAAACAGCTTACACAACAGTCAATAGCAATGAAAGATGGGAGGGAGGGACTTTGGAAATCAGATTACCATAAGGGTTGGAGGCCACAGACCCAGCCTTATAATAAAACAAAGCAATAAGAGTGGGATTGTTGGAGAAAACCAACCAGGCCAGCTAGAGAGACATACAATCAAATAAAAGCAGTACTAGAGTTCTTTCAGAAACTTTAGCTTAATGTGTTAGTGGGGGATGGGACAGACACAGAATGCACCTTTAAGCAAGTAAAAGATAAGCGGAATATAAATACATTGATGCACAAACTTGACCAGAGACAATTTCTCACTATCTGTCTTCTACTACAATTTAAGGCACCAGAATATGCAGAAATTTAACAATAACACTGTTCATGGAAAAAATGCAATAATAAATGGCTAAGGTTCAAAATCTTGCAGGACTGCAACAACTCTGCTACCACTGTGAATTACAAGACTGTAGGCAATCAAGGTTTAAAATACAAATGGATAGCTTTTCTTATCAGTGAGCCAGCCGGCTATCGAGTTTGTTATAAAGGGGTTTATACCTAGTTCTGTAAGTTTGTTTACAATGCTGAAATGGGGCATTGTATGATATCAACTGCTTTAGTACAAAAACAAAGCCAGCAAGATGAGAAGGTAGAAAAACTATTTAATTCAACCCAAAGAACAAATCCTATGGGTTGTAAAAATACAATACATCCAAACCGGTTTCGGCTCCACAGAGCCTTCTTCAGTGGATACAGATAGAAATGAGAACAATGCATTTAGAGAACATCTCATTATATATGTATATGCACACCTGATACATGACAGTGTAACCAATCAAAATAAGACATAGTAATCAATTGAACAAAGCATTAAAATTGGTCATTAAGACCTGGTGGAAACAAAGCACCCAGTTTAACTATCCATTTTCTTTCTAAAAAGTTGAGTAACTCATGCCAACCATCTTTATCTTTACAAATCCCACTAATGTGATCGATGACCACAAATTTAAAGTTAGCAGTAGTATGCTTTAAAGTGTGTTTGAATAACGCATTGTTGGGATGTTTATTTTTGATAGCACTTAGATGTTCACATATTCTCAAGCGAAAAGCTCGAGAAGTTTGTCCCACATAGAATGCTAAACACGTGCAGGTCACCAAATAAATGACCCACTTGGTACTGCAGTTGGCCCATAGCTTAATTTCAAAAACCTCAGAGGTATTTTTACTGGTAAATTCCAAAGTATTAGAGACCCGCATGCAGTATGCACAGTGACCACAAGCAAAACAACCCACTATGGGACCTCCTGTCAGGGAAATTTGATGGCTACCTGTAGGACTGCAAACACACTTTTTATAATGGCTAAGTCTAGAACCTATAGATCTTCCCTTTCTGAAGGAGAAAAAACATCTATCCCTAAGAAAGGGGTGCAATCTGTCTTCAGCCAACAGGACATTCCAATGTCTCTGAATGATATTCATGAAACCTTGAGTATTGCGTCCATAGGTTGTAACAAGGCGTAAAGGCTGTATATCCACATTATTATTGTGGTGTTTATATCGTAATAGGTCTGGCCTATTAAAATTAGCAGCCCATTGTTTGGCCTGGTTGATGATCCCTGGACGATAGCCCCTCTCTAAAAATCTGCAAGCCAAATCATCACGTGTTTTGATATAGGATGCCTGGTTAGAACAGATCCTCTTGGCTCTTAAAAATTGTGATTTGGGTATATTTTGGATGATATGTTGTGGGTGGAGGCTGGAAGCATGTAGTAGGGAATTATATTCAGGAAATTTTCTAAAAATAGTAGTGGACAATGTATTGTCAGGATTCCTAGTAATTTCCACATCCAGAAAACATATTTTGAGTCTGTGGAAAGACATTTTAAATTCAATGCCCCATACATTGTTGTTAAGATAGTTAAGAAATTCCCTGAGATACTCCTCATCCGCCCTCCACACCAACCAACAATCATCCAAATAACGGCGCCAGATGTCCATTTCACACATATAGATATTGTGATTCGGATCATATATGATGATCTCCTCAATATATGCCATGAAGAGATCAGCATAAATGGGTGCAAAGGATGCACCCATTGCCGTCCCTTTCTTTTGCCAAAAACACTGATTTTGAAAGTAAAAAACATTACTAGTGAGCACATATTCCGTAAGACATATCAAAAAGGTGTTAAATCCTGATTTATAAAGCCCTGATCTATTAAGCCAATAATCCAAAGCCTGCAGGCCTGCCCAATGTGGTATATTAGTGTATAAAGAAGTAATATCTAGAGTACACAATAACCAATTAGATTCAAGTTGTGTATCATTAATAATGTCCAAAAATTGAGTAGTATCTTGAATTCTCGATCTGATATGTGAAAGCAAAGGTTTGAGATGGAAAGTCAAATATTCTGAAAGGGGTTCAGTGATAGACCCATGTCCAGAAACAATGGGTCTACCCGGTGGATTAGTGGCATGTTTATGTATCTTAGGCAAAAGGTAGAGATACTGTTTTTTAGGGGATGTGACCATAAGTTGTTCCTTAGTATGTGTTGTAATAATCCCCTCCTCCACTGCTTGTGTCAAAAAATGACCAATTTTATGATGAAATTGTGGAGATGGATCCAGGGGCATATACATATAATAGTCTTCATCCCCCAATTGTCTCATGGCCTCCTGATTATAAGCTGCCTCATCTAAAACCACCACCGCTCCCCCTTTGTCAGCTGGAATCACAACCAGATTCTTGTTATTAACAAGTTCTTCCAAACTTGATACCTCATCCTTAGACAAATTGTTGTACAATGTAGAAAAATCCTTAAGATGACAGTGCAAATCATTAAGCACATTTTTCATGAAAACACCCACCAAATGGACCATGGGGGGATTGAAACTGGATTTTTTAAACTTGAATGTGCCAGCAAAATCAACAGTATTATTGGCAAAAAACACCTTAAGATTTAACATCCGACAGAAATTCGCCACATCCTGGGCAAGGGCATATTCGGAAACAAAAAATCCGGGAACAAAATTAAGTCCCTTATTTAATAATTGGATCTGTGTGCTGGTAAGCTCAACCGAAGAAATATTATGTACATTGCATGAACTATTCAGTGTTCGGTCATCATCTTGAAAAGATCCTGAAGACCCTGTTTGGGTCTGTCTTTTTTTATGTTTGCACCCCCCCCCGTCTATATCTATGTCCAAAGGGGGCGGACAATTAGTTTTTTTGACATTCGGTAACCTATCACTTGAGTTAGCTTCAGAATCACCTTCAGTAGTAGAGGAGGTATCATCCCCAGAAGTACCACTAGAAGAGAGCACACTCTTCTTTAGAATAGATTTCGGTCTCTTTCTTTTGGGAGTGGAGAATCTCTTATTATTGAAACTATCCAAAGGTAATCTAAATGACACATTTTTAGAGGTGTCAAATGGTTTTCCCTTTTCATAGTCACTTACATCTCTAAAGAATTTCTTGAGTTTCCTCTCTTTTAAATTAGATTCTAATTTGGATAGGTCCGTAGTTTGTTTTTTAACTTGTGATGAAAAAGAATCACAATTTTCAAAATTGCTAGCCCCAATGCAAATTGTTTCGAGTTCCTGTATCCCCGTATTGACCTTCCGTTCATAGAAATCAGCCAGGGCATCAACAAATTTAGATGAAGCTAATTGTTGGACCTGACCCCAATCTTCCAACAATTTCTCATCAATATTAGCTACCAAAGGTTGCACTCTCACTCTCAATCCACGTGGAGTTATTTTTTTTATGTTGGTATGCCCTGAACAAACGTAAATGCCAAACATTAGTATGGACCATCCTCATATGTTTGTTTAGTAAGTTAAAAAACATGTCACATTTTACGTTCACATCCGAAACATTCGTATTATTAATCTGTCCAGAAGACCCAGCCCCTAAACCAAATATGGACAGATCATCAAGATCTGATGAAATCCCCTTAATAAGCGGTGATAATGCCATATTAAGACCAATAACACCAAAATCCCAAAATGTGCACAAATCTATAATATACTGATATATTAATCAAAAAAATAAAACAGCAATAAACGTGCAGCAGCTATAGAAAATAACCTATCAATAAACCAATATATCGGTTAGAAATAAACCATCTGCAAAGAGGTATACAATATGGAAGATCAAATACCAGAAAAATATATTCAAAATATATGGAAAGAACAATGCTGAAAATAGACCATATACAATAAACAGTTCAGGTGTAAGATACCTATATACTGTGCATATGTCTTCAGCAATAAAATATATCTCGGGTATAACAAATACAATAAGCAGTCCTATTTTTCATGAAAAATCAACATATAAACTGCGTATTTGTACCCGTCCTAATTTGAGATAATATTGATCTGGTATAAAAACCACAAAATTGGCAACAGCCAAAAAGTATGTGATTACTAAAAAAGATCTATCAATAGATACCAACTCTGCAAAATAACACCCATATATCATATAACTGCCAACACAAAGATGCTGTTAAAATAAATATATATAGATAACCATGCACATAGTGGGAAATGGTGTCATAAAAAATTCAAAAAAGAAAAATGAAGCTAAGGATGTGAACAGTAAAAACCAACTACAATAACAATTGTAATATGTGTAACAGATACAGGTCCTACGAAACAAGTAAATGTACATCAAAACAGGGAAGAAAGGTCAAAAAATCAGCACACAATCCCAAATATGACCCTATATGTATGAAAAAATATAAGCAGATAAGTATCTAAATACCAAAAATGGTAAAAGAACATATATTATGTACGCCTAAGAGATACCCAATGTGCAACTATACCAGGTGCATAACACAAGACATATATTAGAACAATAGTATAAATCAACAAGTTATAAAGGTCTGACACCACAGTTGGTAAT
The DNA here is from genome assembly GCF_019279795.1 of Protopterus annectens. NCBI lineage: Eukaryota > Metazoa > Chordata > Ceratodontiformes > Protopteridae > Protopterus > Protopterus annectens. The sequence continues at coordinate 525,070,992 of NC_056732.1, forward strand.
CAAAAACAATGTCTAACCAGTGTCCAAGGAAGTCCCATGGATAAATATCCAAAAGTAGAGGTCTTAAATATGTCCAGCAACCATGAAGGCATCCAGCGACCGCAACCGATATGGTAAAAACGCCGATGTAAAAAGTTCCTCCACAAACACTTATGAATCAAGAAAATGTCCACTGAATGCTGGAAAGGTTAAGAAAATAGCAGCAAATAACTAACTACGGCCCTATCCAAATTAGAATCTAATTTAAAAGAGAGGAAACTCAAGAAATTCTTTAGAGATGTAAGTGACTATGAAAAGGGAAAACCATTTGACACCTCTAAAAATGTGTCATTTAGATTACCTTTGGATAGTTTCAATAATAAGAGATTCTCCACTCCCAAAAGAAAGAGACCGAAATCTATTCTAAAGAAGAGTGTGCTCTCTTCTAGTGGTACTTCTGGGGATGATACCTCCTCTACTACTGAAGGTGATTCTGAAGCTAACTCAAGTGATAGGTTACCGAATGTCAAAAAAACTAATTGTCCGCCCCTTTTGGACATAGATATAGACGGGGGGGGGGGGGGGGCGCAAACATAAAAAAAGACAGACCCAAACAGGGTCTTCAGGATCTTTTCAAGATGATGACCGAACACTGAATAGTTCATGCAATGTACATAATATTTCTTCGGTTGAGCTTACCAGCACACAGATCCAATTATTAAATAAGGGACTTAATTTTGTTCCCGGATTTTTTTGTTTCCGAATATGCCCTTGCCCAGGATGTGGCGAATTTCTGTCGGATGTTAAATCTTAAGGTGTTTTTTGCCAATAATACTGTTGATTCTGCTGGCACATTCAAGTTTAAAAAATCCAGTTTCAATCCCCCCATGGTCCATTTGGTGGGTGTTTTCATGAAAAATGTGCTTAATGATTTGCACTGTCATCTTAAGGATTTTTCTACATTGTACAACAATTTGTCTAAGGATGAGATATCAAGTTTGGAAGAACTTGTTAATAACAAGAATCTGGTTGTGATTCCAGCTGACAAAGGGGGAGCGGTGGTGGTTTTAGATGAGGCAGCTTATAATCAGGAGGCCATGAGACAATTGGGGATGAAGACTATTATATGTATATGCCCCTGGATCCATCTCCACAATTTCATCATAAAATTGGTCATTTTTTGACACAAGCAGTGGAGGAGGGGATTATTACAACACATACTAAGGAACAACTTATGGTCACATCCCCTACCAACACAGTATCTCTACCTTTTGCCTAAGATACATAAACATGCCACTAATCCACCGGGTAGACCCATTGTTTCTGGACATGGGTCTATCACTGAACCCCTTTCAGAATATTTGACTTTCCATCTCAAACCTTTGCTTTCACATATCAGATCGAGAATTCAAGATACTACTCAATTTTTGGACATTATTAATGATACACAACTTGAATCTAATTGGTTATTGTGTACTCTAGATATTACTTCTTTATACACTAATATACCACATTGGGCAGGCCTGCAGGCTTTGGATTATTGGCTTAATAGATCAGGGCTTTATAAATCAGGATTTAACACCTTTTTGATATGTCTTACGGAATATGTGCTCACTAGTAATGTTTTTTACTTTCAAAATCAGTGTTTTTGGCAAAAGAAAGGGACGGCAATGGGTGCATCCTTTGCACCCATTTATGCTGATCTCTTCATGGCATATATTGAGGAGATCATCATATATGATCCGAATCACAATATCTATATGTGTGAAATGGACATCTGGCGCCGTTATTTGGATGATTGTTGGTTGGTGTGGAGGGCGGATGAGGAGTATCTCAGGGAATTTCTTAACTATCTTAACAACAATGTATGGGGCATTGAATTTAAAATGTCTTTCCACAGACTCAAAATATGTTTTCTGGATGTGGAAATTACTAGGAATCCTGACAATACATTGTCCACTACTATTTTTAGAAAATTTCCTGAATATAATTCCCTACTACATGCTTCCAGCCTCCACCCACAACATATCATCCAAAATATACCCAAATCACAATTTTTAAGAGCCAAGAGGATCTGTTCTAACCAGGCATCCTATATCAAAACACGTGATGATTTGGCTTGCAGATTTTTAGAGAGGGGCTATCGTCCAGGGATCATCAACCAGGCCAAACAATGGGCTGCTAATTTTAATAGGCCAGACCTATTACGATATAAACACCACAATAATAATGTGGATATACAGCCTTTACGCCTTGTTACAACCTATGGACGCAATACTCAAGGTTTCATGAATATCATTCAGAGACATTGGAATGTCCTGTTGGCTGAAGACAGATTGCACCCCTTTCTTAGGGATAGATGTTTTTTCTCCTTCAGAAAGGGAAGATCTATAGGTTCTAGACTTAGCCATTATAAAAAGTGTGTTTGCAGTCCTACAGGTAGCCATCAAATTTCCCTGACAGGAGGTCCCATAGTGGGTTGTTTTGCTTGTGGCCACTGTGCATACTGCATGCGGGTCTCTAATACTTTGGAATTTACCAGTAAAAATACCTCTGAGGTTTTTGAAATTAAGCTATGGGCCAACTGCAGTACCAAGTGGGTCATTTATTTGGTGACCTGCACGTGTTTAGCATTCTATGTGGGACAAACTTCTCGAGCTTTTCGCTTGAGAATATGTGAACATGTAAGTGCTATCAAAAATAAACGTCCCAACAATGCGTTATTCAAACACACTTTAAAGCATACTACTGCTAACTTTAAATTTGTGGTCATCGATCACATTAGTGGGATTTGTAAAGATAAAGATGGTTGGCATGAGTTACTCAACTTTTTAGAAAGAAAATGGATAGTTAAACTGGGTGCTTTGTTTCCACCAGGTCTTAATGACCAATTTTAATGCTTTGTTCAATTGATTACTATGTCTTATTTTGATTGGTTACACTGTCATGTATCAGGTGTGCATATACATATATAATGAGATGTTCTCTAAATGCATTGTTCTCATTTCTATCTGTAGCCACTGAAGAAGGCTCTGTGGAGCCGAAACCGGTTTGGATGTATTGTATTTTTACAACCCATAGGATTTGTTCTTTGGGTTGAATTAAATAGTTTTTCTACCTTCTCATCTTGCTGGCTTTGTTTTTGTACTATTGGTCTTTGTTGCCGTGCAAGAGGGTCTCACGAGCATCTGTTACTTGATTTGGATCAACTGCTTTAGCCAGATTTAGGTTTGCAGCTTGCACCATTTTCACCTCATCCATTACCTTGGTGACCTTTTTAAAGAAGTCCTCCAGATTCAGTAAACATGACCTTCCCTTGAGAAAGCAGATTCAGTAAACATGACCTTCCCTTGAGAAAGCCAGACTGGTGTGGATCCAGTATATAGAGGTCTACTATGTCCCTGCTGATAATTTCCATGATAACTCTTTCCATAATTTTGGGTCCATAGTTTCCAGGACCCAAATCCACCCTTATGAAGGGGGGGGGGGGTAACCATTACAATCCTCCAGTCACATCTCACAAAGCCTAATTTAAGATAAAATAAGAAGTATCATCACAAACACAATTGTACATGACAGTACACACAGTCACATTAGTTAACCATTGCTGGATTTGATCCCTCTATACAATCTATTGAACACAGAATTAATTAGTTTCTTGCCCCAGTGGGAACAAAAGGCTCAGTAAGGCATCCCAGAAATCTGTTTTCAAACTGTATGAGTTCTGAAGAAGTCAGTCTGTCAGATGTGAAGCAATTAGTTAGTGAGACAGTGATTCCAGGTTTCCTATATGAAAGTAGGCAATTTTGCAAGTTAAGAAATTAAAAAAAAATGTTTTGTAAGCCAATGAAATTTAAGAACAAGAATGAACCATTCAAATTCAGTTTTTGCAAGCTGCTATGAGCTGAGCTGCTCTCTTGTGTGGAAGATGAGCTATACATATAGTTATCACTTATATTCATTACCTTGGTAGCCCCATTTCCTTAGAAGTGGTATGAAATGGAGATGTCAGAGATAATGCCATTTATAACCTGAGCAGAGTAGTATTAATCAATAATGCTTTAGTAGCCTTTCTACTCATGAGTTGTTTGTCATTGCTTCAAACGCTTAAAGTCAGAAGAAGTACATAACCTTAAGTGTGGAAAGGTCAGTAATGCATTAACCATGTGTCAGCAAAAACTGTCTGCATTCACCATTCATGATGGCTGCATTTTCTGCTGGGAAAACTAATGTTATGTAATTTAAATTAAGAATTCATTTGTAATGTCCACACTGTTACTTCACTCAGTACCACTGTGGGCAGTTATACATACTGGGCACTTTTCCCAAAAGTTAAGTAAATGAATATACATGAGGGTTATATGGAGTTATTTTAACACCTTTAATAGAAATTCAACCTAATATTTGATAAAAGTGTAACAAAATGGCATTGACATTTTACATTTTATTTTTTGGTAATCCACACTGATGTATATTTTCTATTCCTTCCGCACGAGAGGTGTCCTTCACCATCCCCCGGACTATGTCATTAGATGAACAGCCTTGAAATGTCTGTTTTACACAACATGATCAAATACCTGATACTCAGTCAGGTACTAGTTTAATAAACTTAACAGCTGCAGGAAATGTTATGATTATTTTTACACTGAAGGTGATTCTAGAACATGAGGCAAATAATGTGGCCGATTGCTTTCTATATCATGATCTTGTTCCTAAATCTGACATCTTGGAACTGTTAATATTCACTTCTGAAGTGTGATGCCCTAACATACCAACATCTTGTATCCATTTTCTTTAGCATACAAAGTATAAACAGATAAATGTAATTGTTGTCCTGCACTAATTATACTGTCAGCAGTAGTAACAAACTGCTGGTCATTTGACTGGGGTACACTATAAATGCATTTAGCCTGTATCAGGGAAATAATTTGCATGTTTTACCAACTGGGCAAAATGTCCACCTTTGAGGTATACTAAAAATAATAATAAAAAATAAAGACTTTTGAAGAAGACATTACTCAGATTTAAGGAAATGTGTAAAGGATAGAACAACAATTGGATTCACACCTTGCTATTCAATGAAAAAGAATTAAACTGCTATTTTGCCTGTATCATTTGCTACTGATCTGCTGGAGTTTGTTTGGGTTTTGGAAATTTGGCTGTTTGTTTATTTGATAGGAATATAGACCCTTTTCAATCACATCCCAAGCCAGAGGTACACATTATCATGGCATTTGCTGTTCTCTTACTCAGAAGTGTTAAAAAAGGAATATACAAAATAAATGTATTAAAGCAGTTAAAAATTTGGTATTTCAGAAAGAAACTAATGCATGCATTGTGTGGACATATTGTCTCAGTTTGCATTTAGTCTGCACCCTTTTTATTTGTATTATACTCATCTAAGGCTTCATGACCCTTACTTTGCATATTCACACACATGCACACACACACACACACACACACACACACACACACACACACACACACACACACACACACACACACACACACACGCACACACACACTCGTGCACACACACACACACACACACACACACACACACACACACACACACACTCTCTCACACATGGGAAGATTGTGGTTACATGTACCTTCAATTGGTGTGATAGAGAACCTTGGAACAATGATTGCAACTGCCTGTAAAAAAGAAGTCATTGAGCAGACTGAAGATTTAAAACAAAAACTGTTGTGGCTTTTCATACTTGCTAAAGTAGCTCAGATGTTTGATATCTTCTCTAAAGCAAAGTATTAATTAAGTGCAACCTGCAGCATGATGAATGATATTCAGTCAAGAATAAGAATAAGAAAATACGCTTCCAAACATTTAATTTTCAAATGCACCAATGGGAGGCTTCCATCATCCATCCCCTGTACTGAGCAAATAGTACCAGGATCTGTTGGTTCATCAGTAAATAGATAAATAAATATTTTTGGTATTTTATAAAATTTAAACTATACTTTATTCATGGAAAACAGAGCAAGCTTTACCAAATATTAAATATCTGATATTGAAATAGTAGTTTTAATGGTATCTAACAAACCAGAAATGATCAGAAGCCCAGCTCTTCATTCTAAAATATATATATATATATATATATATATATATATATATATATATATATATATATATATATATATATATCGTAATCATTATGTGTGTGGGGCTAGGGAGGGTCAAATCTCCAGGACCCTTTTTTCAATAGAAGACCATGGAATATATCAGAATAAAGCTGCTTCTGTCACCTTCTTTAAACAAGGCTTGCAGGTCTTATTTATTTTACCTTTTTTAAAAAGCTAGACTGCTTTAAACCTCACATCCTCACTGCAGAACCACCCTCACCCTTATCATCTGTATGTACTGCTAAATGTTGCAACACAGTTCTGTTGCTCTCGTCACAAATGTCATCGCCTTGTAGCACTGAAGTATACAATGAACCAAATCTTTAGCCAGATAAAAGATAACCTTTAGGACAGCACTTGAATTTTTAGCCAGTAAGACACACAGAGATGTTTTAAAAAATAAGAATATTCAAATTCTGTGTTTTAAATATTGAGAAAGGTGAACACATAATCATAACTGTAATAATTTTAAGTACTGGGATGTAAGGGGAGCAAAATTAACTTATTATGAATAACATTATAAGCACACAGCTTTTCCGTGGTGAATTGCTACTGGACTTTTATGCTAATTTTGGATCGTCCATAACCAGCATCATGTTAGAGCGCAAGGATGGATGTATGTGTTATCAGACCACTTTGACGAAAAAGTGAATGAATGAATCTCTAGTCATCAGATCTGAGGCTATACACTTAGGATAATTGGGTCAGTTGAGGTGCTGAGCTGTCAGCTCATAATGATGTGGCAGTGAGCTTAGTCAGATGGCTATAGCAGTGAAGGTGTCTAGGTGACCTGCTAATATGTCTGTGTAGGTGAGCTCAACTTTGACCTCTAAAACAGCTTTTCCTGTATACCTAGAGAGGCTGGGGGCAAGGAGTAGGGATGAGTCCACTTCAACACCTCAGTAGTTAAGGCAGTGGCAAGGAATTATAGCCAAAAAAGACCCATTGCTGGACATCAGCAGTGAGGAATACTGAGAGATTAAAGAAAGAGGCCATCCGTAAAGTACCGGGATGGGTAGAGTGTCTCCAAAAAACACTTCAGGAACCAAGCGAAAGATGCTGCAAGTTCTTTATTAATGCCTCTAGTACCTCGGCTGAAAAGCCTTCAGGGATGAGTAGAGTGTCCTCAGATTTGACTTGCATCTACTGGCAATCCAGTGAAGTGGTGATTAGAGTAGTAGTAGTAGTAGTAACCATTGCAAGAAAGGCCAGGTTTGGAAGGAAATGATTCAGGACATGGAAAACAGCTTTTGGATAGTATAAAGTAGGGTCTAGCAAATGATTTGTTGTCTTAGGAGGAAAGCTGGAAAACTGCTCAGACTGTTTTTAGCAAGGGTGGAAAAATGCTTACTTTAAATGAGAACATCACTGAGAGGGGCGAAGTCCTGAATGCTACAGACATGCCATTCTCTGAGGAGACATTGCCAGCAGCAGATGGTGGAACTGACTACATTTCAGTAGATTTTACCACTTAAGTAAATGCACTTCATATGGTAATACCAAAGCTACTGGTCATCACTAGGTGTTGCATGGAAAGCTAGGGCAGTACCTCTGAACTGACAGAATGTGCTAGTGATCCCCCTTTTTAAAAGGCCCCAAAGAGTGTGCTCCAGTTATAGAGGGATAATAGTCCTCAACTTCCCTGGGGAAATAATACACTGGGGTGCTAAAATGGCAACTTCGGCCAGTAGTTAAGCCACTGATTCCTGAGGTGCAGCACAAATTCTATATCAATAGAAGATCAATGGAGCTGATTATTGTCCTTGTAAAAGAGGTTGAAAATGATTGAAGATTATCATTACTGTCTTCATGTGAGAAGATACATGGATATATATCCTTGAGTTTCTTGTAAGAAGTGATGTAACGGTAAAAGATCTCAGGCTGCATGGCATTTTGTCAGTGTAGTCTAAAGTGAAAGCTGTGCCTGCATTCTTGATATTAAGCCAGATGTGATAAGTCTGGACACAATATTTCTTTCAAGGGTGTGCCTTGCCTTACCTCTTGTTTGAGATTTTCACAGACAGTATGTCAAGGTATAGTCAAGGTTAAGGCTGCTCCGTGGCATAGGTGGATATAGCTCTAACTATGTAGCAGGTGAAGTGATATTGAGTAGTGGTCCAGGTGCCTTTAGGTGCTGACAGAGAGGGAGCAAGAGGCCACTACCTGCTTACCTATCTTGGTAAGGGGGGTAGTTCTGACTTGCCACATTTTTGAAACCTAGTGGGAGCACTACATGCCTACCCAATGGGGCTCAACTGATTTGTGAATAAAATTCCGTTTCTTGTGAGCTCTGCTGAGCTGTTTTACTTAGCAGCAATTCATAAAAATGTTCCACTACTGAGGCGTGATGGTTTGGACATGACCATAACAGAGCAAGGAGGGGATGTAGTGCTTTCTAGTCTCCCGTTGGTGGGGAGCAGGAAATGGGATTATTGAAGGATGTTTGCCTGTACAACAAGGAACTCCATTGTCAGTAAAATTTTACCTACTATGCATAGGAGGATTTGTTATTTTTTTTAACAAAACCAATATGCTGCTGGGCTGTGTATGCTGAGCAACACATCAACAGTGAAGGTTATCACTACATTGCCAAGATCAAGATCGTTGGAGTGTATGTTGTTGGACTCCCATAGCTTACCTCTTTGTGGACATTCAGTACATTGATGGTATTGGGTCTGTGAGTCATATATGACAGAAGGGGGGTATCTTTTCGATTTGGACTCCATACATGGACTACTATGGCAAAACTATGAGGTAAGACTACGTATATCATGTTACTCCATTATGCGTGTATCATGTTACTCCATTAATCACAAGATACTTTGGTCAGCTATTCTGAGGCATATCAGCCCTGCTCCATGGCACACATTATGAACTGTGGCATATGAACAAAATGACATATTGCTGAGAATGATCTTATGGCTTACCCATTCTTAAATTTGTTTATTGCATAGTCTATTAGATCAAACAATGTATTAGCTTATTCATACCATTTCATAGGAATTTGTGTATAGTTATGGTGAAAATTTGCATTATGGAATATATGTGTTTATGCAGTTAAAATGCCAGCTGTTATTCTGCAGTCTGCTCCCTAGGTTTTATTTCTTTTCCTTTTGTACTGTCTCCTAGTAAAACATTCCTACACCTCATTTGTGTATTAGAATCGTATAAATTCATTAAGCCTTTCAAAGAATGCAAGTGGTCAGTCTGGAATGTATGTAATATGCATACCTCTCAACTGTACAGATTTTTGCAGAATGTCCACATTTTTTGCCTCATATTTTTGGTTCATTTTTCATAAAACTGTGGTTTTCTAGCAAATCATTGCCAAATCAATGAATATTTAAGTCAGAAAATAATGAGACATTTGTGTTTCAGACTTCTTACCCTGCAGAAAAGTCATACTAATGCAAAACATGTTATTGTATCTACTTTCTAAATTTGTAAGAGCAATATTTAAAACTTGTCCATATTTTGGTGCCTTTGTCCCCCTTTATTTATGGCATTGCCCTAATTTCTTGTTCTAAGAGGTTTAGAGGTATGGTAGTATGGCTAGTTTAATATAGCAGCTGAGTGCGTTATTTTTGTTCTTGTATGACATATGGTGATATAATGCTGCCAGTTAGGTAGCTGTGGTCATGAAATGAAAAGCATAGTGTTTTTAAGATGCCCTTTTAGTAGCAAACTTCTAGGAATTTGTATTGTGCTATTCTGGGTTGGGAATTTCTCTGCAAGAGAAACCGTTCAAATGTCCAAGTATCATGTATCCAGCGGAGACGTCCAAAGAGCATCTTCTCTCCAAATCCTCAAATGAAGACATATTCTCTGACTTAGACACCACAATGACAAATTTTTATTATGGAAAATACTCAATGCAAAATTACATGAACAAGTTAAACTTATAAGAAAGTTAACTTATTTGAAAGAACATAAAGTAAAAAAGATCAAATGGTGGAAATTGAAAAAGGGTAATTGTGAGGTGGAGTTCAAGGAAGAGTTAAGACAGGCACTGGGTGGCAGTGAAGAGTTACCAAATAGCTGGATAACTACAGCAGAGCTAGTAAGGGAGATGGCAAGAAAGGTGCTTGGTATCACATCTGGACGACAAGGAGACATGGTGGTGGAATGAGGAAGTACAGAAGAGTATACAGGCAAAGAGGTTGGCAAAGAAGAAGTGGGATTGTCAGAGAGATGAAGAAAGTAGACAGGAGTATAAGGAGATGAGGTGCATGGCAAAGAGAGAGGTGGCGAAGGCTAAGGATAAGGCATATGAAGAGTTGTATGAAAGGTTGGACACTAAGGAGGGAGAAAAGGACCTGTACCAATTGGCTAGACAGAGGGACTGAGCTAGGAAAGATGTGCAGCAGGTAAAGGTGATAAAGGATAATGAGGGAAACATACTTACAAGCAAGGAGAGTGTGTTGAGGAGATGGAAAGAGTACTTTGAGGGGTTGATGAATGAAGAGAATGAGAGGGAGAGAAGGTTTGATGATGTGGGCATAGTGAATCATGAAGTGCAATGGATTAGCAAGGAGGAAGTAAGGATAGCTATGAAGAGGATGAAGAATGGAAAGGCTGTTGGTCCAGATGACATACCTGTGGGAGCATGGAGGTGTTTAGGTGAAATGGCAGTGGAGTTTTTAACCAGATTGTTTAATGAAATTTTGGAAAGTGAGAGGATGCCTGAGGAATGGAGAAAAAGTGTTTTGGTACCAATTTTTAAGAATAAGGGTGATGTGCAGAGCTGTAGTAACTACAGAGGGATTAAATTGATTAATCACAGCATAAAGTTATGGGAAAGAATAGTGGAAGCTAGATTAAGAAGGGACGTGATGATTAGTGATCAGCAGTATGGTTTCATAATGGAAAAGAGCACTACAGATGCGATATTTGCTCTGAGAGTGTTGATGGAGAAGTACAGAGAAGGTCAGAATGAGTTGCATTGTGTTTTTGTAGACTTAGAGAAAGCACATGACAGGGTGCCTAGAGAGGAGTTGTGGTATTATATGAGGAAGTCGGGAGTGTCAGAGAAGTATGTAAGAGTGGTACAGGATATGTACGAGGGTAGTGTGACAGTGGTGAGGTCTGCAGTAGGAGTGATGGATGCATTTAAGGTGGAGGTGGGATTACATCAAAGATCAGCTCTGAGCCCTTTCTTATTTGCAATGGTGTTGGACAGGTTGACAGACGAGATCAGACAGGAGTCCCCATGGGCTATGATGTTTACAGATGACATTGTGATCTGTAGTGAGAGTAGGGAACAGGTGGAAGAGACCCTGGAGAGATGGAGATATGCTCTAGAGAGAAGAGGAATGAAGGTCAGCAGGACTAAGACAGAATATATGTGTGTGAATGAGAGGGGTGATAGAGGAATGGTGAGGATGCAGGGAGTAGAGGTAGCGAAGGTGGATGAGTTTAAATACTTGGGATCAATAGTTCAGAGTAATGGTGAGTGTAGACGAGAGGTGAAGAAGAGAGTACAGGCAGGATGGAGTGGGCGGAGAAGAGTGTCAGGAGTGATTTGTGACAGATGACTACCAGCAAGAGTGAAAGGGAAGGTCTACAAGAGGGTAGTGAGACCAGCTATGTCATATGGGTTGGAGACAGTAGCATTGACAAAAAGGCAGGAGTTGGAGCTGGATGTGGCAGAGTTAAAGATGTTAAGATTTGCACTGGGTGTGATGAGGGTGGAGAGGATTAGGAATAAGTATATTAGAGGGTCAGCCAAGGTTGGAAGGTTTGGAGACAAAGCCAGAGAGGCAAGATTACATTGGTTTGGACATGTGTTGAGGAGGGTTGCTTGGTATATTGGGAAAAGGATGCTAAGGATGGAGCTGCCAGGTAAGAGGAAAAGAGGAAGGCCTAAGATAAGGTTTATGGACATGGAGAGAGAGGACATGCAGGTGGTTGGTGTGACAGAGCAATATGCAGAGGACAGGAAGAAATGGAAACAGATGATCCACTGTGGCGACCCCTAATGGGAACAGCCGAAAGATGATGATAAAGTAAAAAAGAAATGCAAGAACTACTCTTTGCTCTACTGCTGGAGTGAGTTATGTTATGTATGTTATTTTGAATTTCTAAACAAAGTAGCCATATATGTGTACTGTTTCAAAGAAAGATAGAATTGTCCCTCCATCATAAACTTTGTACAGTGCCAGCCACACCTATCCCTTTGTCTGCAGTGCACTGTTGCCAAACAAATGAGGACAAAATGCAGCCTTTTGTTTTAAACCTCATGTCTTCAGATATGCGCAGTAGTTGGTCATAATCAGTGGACATTCCAATACATGTTCTGGGTTTTCATTGTACCTCTTGTCCATATTTTTACTATTTGTTATGCCATTTAGAGGCAACCAGTATTAAGTGTTACTATGCAATCACTTGTCTTACCCTGGCTTTAATTCACCCCACAAGTTGATTTACTACATAGTAGCAAATTTTCTGTAATGCCTTTTTTGCTTAATATTTTTAACTTTGAGTCCAGTCTAAATGTTGTCACATCTTGAGCTATAATTACTATGTTAATTAAAAGCTAAGATTTTTCTCTAGTTAGTGACAGGCACTCATTTTCAGTGAGCAGTAAGTAATTTGACATATCTGAAAGAAATACATTTCTTAAAGTAGCTATTTAGCTGATTTAGCAAGAGCAGTATTACAAGAAATAATCAGTGAACAAACACTTTTTAAACTGAATGCTAGTTTGAAAGTTTTAATTGGACATTATGCTCTGGAATATAAACTTTATTTTGATTAAGTAATGGTCAAATGTGCAGCTATCATTTGAGCCATATTTACTAACAAAGTTGATGTTAGACTATGGGGCAAAGCTTAAGTAGTTTTAGTTGGAATTTCCCATAGTTGAATATTACTATTGTAAATTGTCCACCCACTTTTAAAAGTAGTACTATCAATCTGTACTTTACTAGGTATTGTGTGCTTTGCATAAGTCATATTAAGAAGAATTTCCCCTCATTTATGTAAAAGCATGTGCAATTAAGCTGTTGACATGCACCAGTCTTAAGCTCCTGAAATGCTCACATTTGTCTTGATTGAGAATTATATAAATGCATGCAATTGCTGTTAACTTATCATAATTTTAATTTTCTTCCTGGGGTTATTCATTTATAAAAAAGAAATAAGGAAAATAAAAAATAAGAAAACTCTGAGCAGATGCAGTGTGTAGTCCTTACCTGATATTCATCATTCCCTCTACAACAACAGCTTTTAACTTATATTGGCTGTGTCTTGCCCGGAGACACAACAGGCCAGTTTCCAAAAGCTCTGGCTCCCTTCCTCACTTCCACTCTGACTGCTGATTGGTCAGACTTATGGGGGATAAATTGGCAATCAGAGTAGACAATTTTCAATACTTTCTTGCTGCCTCATGAAGAAACAGACCAGAGGCTTCACTAAGAGCAGCAATTGGCCTTTCTGGTAGATAAGTCCCGTTAAGGGAACTCTTCCTCATAGAAAATTTAATTATTTAATATCTATCTATCTATCTATCTATCTATCTATCTATCTATCTATTTGTCAATAAAGCATTTTTTTACTTTAATTATTGCAAATAGGATTGGATTCCATTAAAAAAACAGTATTTGAAAAAATACTGTTTGTTTCCTGTCTGAGACCGCTATTATTAGCTTTAGCTAAGTTGGGGGCTTATTTTCTTGTAAAAATATACTGCTTATGATTATTTGTGTGCTTAAAAATTTAATTGTTATAACAAGAAGTATTTATTTCAGGCAAGGAATCTGTCAAGTGAAGAAGTGCTTGTGTGCATGCTGTGACAGCACACCTGCCATTATTTCATGTAAGACCTATTTCATTCTAAAGGGCTTTCTGACAGTTTTTTTGTGTGTGTTGTTTATGCATTATGGTGCTTTGAGATATTTATTGTATGTTTAAGTGCAAGTGTGCTGTTTGTACAAACTGACAGATTAACTTTTGACTGTCTCATCCCAGCAATCTTACTCACATCTGGAGCATCTTCCTTACTCAAAGCTGGGATACTTGCACTGTTCCTGCTGGTCTGACCTCTGTCGTTCGTAGAAAGTAAAACAGCTTACTAGAAAGCCCTTACCAATTACACAGGCTCAGTCTGTACCTCAGTCAATAGTGGATGGATCTCTAGAGGCCATCATTCATTCCTCAGACCACTCATTTATCTCTCCAGCTTCCTCTGGTTTAGTCCTTTTAGCCCCAATGAAACCAAGGTCAGCCATGTCTTCTCTGGCTGTTCCAGTGTCTGCGATGGACATGGGACAACTGTTGTTACTGGGGCAGGAGGAAATGCTGGATATTCCCAGGGAAAGAAACCTCTTGAACGGGCAGATTGTTTTTCTTTGGATAGGTCATTAAAAGTACCCTCAAAGCAAAAACAAAAAGGTTGATCTTTGTTCATTTGATGATATGGTGTCATAAGAAAAGATTATTTTCTTACCTTATTCAAAATTTTATAATAGGCAGTCTATTCTGTTACACATTATTCAGTACCTGACATTCAGGTCAATCAAAGTTTTCCTGAAGATAATATATTGGATGACTCTGACATAGACAGAGAGATTCTCATTTCAAAAACTACTGATGCTGAGGGAAATTGGTCTTCACAACCTCTCTTGGAGGAATTCTTTCCACAGTGTATTGCCAGTATGAATGAAGACATTTTGTGGGAACAGATGGACATTCCCCCAGAATTTTGGAAATATGATATGTTACACCTGAGTATGCCTCATTCTATGTTTTTTTCCTCCTATAGTGCCAGCCAAGGAGGGACTGGAAATTGCTGCCTTAAATAATTCTTATTCACAAACTTCTGTTTCTACTGAAGCAGATAGGCTGTACTATGTCTTTCAAACTAATAAGCTTTTCTCTTAAACCCCTAGGTCTGACCATGCACCTATGCCAGCAGGTAACAGCACCAAGGATCATCCAACCCTCTACCTGCAGTCACCAAGGAGAACATTTTGGATACATTTTTCTTCATCCACTTCAGCATATAGAATTCTTAGCTATTTTTATGATAAGTCGAAGTCTCTGCTTTGTTATACAGACATTTTGAGAAAACTTCCTACATCTCTTCCTCCCAAAGAGAGTTCCCATCTACATTTCATTATTTATGACATGTCCAAAGTACGAAAATATACTTTAAATCAATGTATATCATTATGAAGATAATGTATCTTGGACCTCAGCCTCTGCTTCTATTTTGAGGAAGTATGCACTGATACATAACCAAATCTTGTTTATTGGAGTAAAGCCTAAAATTTCTAATTCAGCACTGGATAAGGCTTTAAAGGGCCCATCTACTTCCCAGACCCTCCAACAAGTTTGTGACAGAGAGGATATAATTTAGAGAGTTTATAAGTTGTCTCCTACACAACTGAATGAAAAGCAAACAAAACAAATCTCCTTCATCCCCTTTCTTGTCTCAGAAACTGTATAAGCAATATCTTGACACTGCAGGAGGGATTCAAAATTAAGGAGAAAACATTTTCCGGAATAGGGACAGTTTGTCTTTTCAAAATGAGTTATACCATCATTCGGCCCCCCTCCTATCCTGCCATAATCTCTCAAAATCTGTCTCAACAACTGTCTCTGTACATTTCCTTGTCAACAGATTGTGATGGACTCAAGGGAGTTTCTATTTCCGGAGGAATACAGTTGGCACTGTATACAAGCACCTCCTTTATGGGGAAGATTCCCCATCTCCTTCCATATCAAACTATTTACTTCAGGTTCTTCATCAGTTGCTCACCCTAGAAATCATGGAACCAATGACTTTAATTCATAGGGGCAAAGACTTCTATTCCAGATAATTTCTAGTATCAAAAAAAAATGAGTATTTTTTGCAGACCAGTGCTAGACCTTTCCTTTCTAAATTGGCTTATAGCACGTCTTTTATTTATTCTAGATGTGGAGCCTTCAGAGTTTGTTACCTTTCATTTCCCTAGGGGAATCCTTTGCTAATACTGCACCTTAATGAATCATTACATTACATATCCATAGCTAATGCCTTCAGGAATTTTTCAGATTTCATTCTTTCTGGGTCACACAATCCTTTCTCTGCCTTTACCTTGAGGGTATTTTCTCCCCTAGGGGTATTTTCTCTATTCCCTGCCATATCTCCTTGAAGACGCAATGGCACTCAGCTTTTTTATCTTTGTAGCGTTTTCTCCCAGATGTCTAAAGTCTTTAACAAGGTTTTGTCTCTTCTGACCAATTTGGCATTCCTAATAACCTTTCAGAAGTCATCCTTGACTTTGTCATTAAGGACTGTTTTTTTCTAGGAATGCATTAATTTAGTTTCTGCTTCAAATGACTTTTTGTTTTCTTTTGCAGGAGAAGGTGATTGTTATCTAGAAATCTTCCTCAGCTTCTCCTGTCAGTCTCAGACTTTGGCCAGAGATTTTCCACGTTTATTTTTTTGGGGGGGGTGCTTTATGTGATGCATATCATTCTCCTGATCTTCTGATCAGATTATACAAGAGATTAAGAGCAAACAGGATATGTGGATAAGGCTGGATGAACCAGAAAAATCTGATTGCACAAAATAAGTATATCTAGCCGACACAGCAGAGATTACCACTTAAAATTCCATGTATTAAAACAAATGTTAAAAGAATAAAAAAGAAGATGAATGCTTTCACACCTATCACAGGCGCTTCCTCAGATCTAATACACAGCAGTTAAAACATTCCTTAAAAACTTACTCAAAAATCAGGGTGGGCTAGAGCTCTAGATCTCAGCAAGGGTCTTAAAGGTACAGAACCATTTAAGCCTTTCCCACAGTCAGCATACAGTTCTAAAATCCATTTTGTTTTTGCACACTCGGTCTGTATTTTAATGTCACCTCTCCTAATATTAGGTTTAGTCAGCTCTAATACTAGGAATGTAAATTCATGAGAAGGGTCAGTAGCTGCAACATGTCTAGCAAAGGCATTTCTGATGACTTTCCTAGAAATATCATTATTGTGTTCATGTATACTGTCCGTTAGGGACCTATTCATTATACCAATATAATAGCACTCACAAATCTTGCAGACAGCAAGGTACACTAAATTTGTGCTTTTACAGTCTACACAAAAGTTAATTGGTAAATATGCCCAGTCACATTATTCTTGTAACTGTCAGTACTATTCACATATTTACACATGCTACAAGATTTATATGGATTGGTCCCTTTCCTGCTTGATAACAGCACATTTTTACTCCTTGCAGGTTTATAGCACAGTAACTGTTTCAGAGAACAGTTGCCCTTAAAGCAAAAATTGGGAGTTGCACCCAACCAACTTTTATATTTCTCATCTGTGATGAGAATATGCCAATTCTTTTTCACTATTTCGCAGACAACATTAACATCATTAGAATAAATAAGGGAGTGCCCAAACTTATTAATGTCTGCATTAGGCATAGATGCAACATCATCATTTTGAGCAGAAAAATAAGGTCTAGCAGAGTCTGACCTAAGCCTTAGCACCTCCTTCTGTGCTACATCAATCACTTCTTCTGTATAGTCTCTTAATAAAAAAATCTTTCTCTGAACTGCTGTATATTAGATCTGAGGAAGTGCTTGTAGTAGGTGTGAAAGCGCTCATCTTTTTTGTGTTTTTCATTATTTTTAGCATTTGTTTTAATAAACAGAATTTTAAGTGGTAATCTCTGCTGTGCTGGCTGGATATACTTTGTCATACAAGAGATTGTTTTTAAAAAAAGAAGAAAAAAGAAAAGGCTACTTGTACCTAAGCTTGTATCCTCTGGAGTTTTACATACCAATCCTGGGCAATACACACACACACACACACACACACACATATATATATATATATATATATATATATATATATATATATATATGTGGGTTCCTATCAGTTCACCGACAGTTCAGAACATCGACACTCACATCTTCGACACCAAATCATCGACTGTTCATAACATCGACATTTCATGTAAGCGATCTTCCCCCTTGCAGGACCCATGGTAGCACTTGTTTCTCTGTTACGAAGTTAAGGACAACGCTGTCAGGGTAAATTGTAAAGAGTCACGTAAACCTTACGCGTTGTAACAGAGAAACAAGTGCTACCATGGGTCCTGCAAGGGGGAAGATCGCTTACCTGAAATGTCGATGTTATGAACAGTCGATGATTTGGTGTCGAAGATGTCAGTGTCGATGTTCTGAACTGTCGGTGAACTGATAGGAACCCATATATATATATATATATATATATATATATATATATATATATATATTATATATACTTCAGAAACTTCAGTGGTGGAGACTACATAATGAAATACAGGTCTCCCCTTTTTATATCATCCCCCAACTTGATCTATAAATTTAGACTGCTTGAATTTAGTGTGTGTGTGTATATGTGTGTGTGTGTGTGTGTGTGTGTGTGTGTGTGTGTGTGTGTGTGCGTGTGTGTGTGTGTCTAGGGGGGTGCAGTTTCTATGAGGATTAAGGTACTCGGCCTATGGCTTTCATCAGACAGACCAAGTCACATAGATATTGAATACTAGAAGGCATAGGGTTTGTTACCTCTATAATCACTTGGGAGGTAGCTCTTCATCAATCTTTAACCCTCCTATCATCTTGCATTCTGTTAGAGAAAAATGTATTGGCAGACAAGCTGAGCAGGTCCAGCATAGACCTCTCATTATTACAGATTATATGGTGAGGTGGTCTTCCTGGAATGGATCAAGTTGTGAGAAGCACCTCTGTGAGATCTCTTTCTCTCTTTTCAAAATGGACTGTAACACCTACTTTTCATTCTCTTGTATGTATTTAAACCTTTTCCACTCTGTAGCAGGGCAATTATGAAGATTTAGAAGGCCAGATATTTGTGCTGACCCCTTTTTAGCTCAGGCAATGCTGTTTCTCCCTTTTTGTAGAATTGACCAAAGGCAATTACCACAAACTTCCACACAATCTGTATCTACATTCAGAAGACAGGGGTAGTTTGATAGACCCCATTGTAACATATAGTCAACTATCTGCCCGGATGACTAAATTCTAAAATCTTTTATGCACCTCTTTCAGAGGACATGCAGTGGGCGGTAAAAGAGGCAGTAAATTTGGCTACTAAAAATCCTTATTGGCTTGTGGAAAAGATTTTCTAGTTGGTACCTAACCAATAACCAGAGGACCATCAATGATGTTCTACTACTGTGCTCAAATGTTTGTGTGAGCAACTAACCTCTGGCCTCACTCCATTTCATGGGCATCTAGCAGCCATATCCATGTGTCTGCCAAGTGATATGCCACTTTGTTCTGTGTTTTTTATAAAATGTTTTCTGAAAGGAGTGTTGCACTTGAATTAATCATGGTTACAGATTACTCCTTTCTAGGATCTTAACTTTCTGCTGGAAGTGTTATCCACATCTTCTTTGGAACAAGCACATTAGCATACTTAAGATTCATTACATGCAAAACTATTCTGCTCTTTGCTCTGATATCTGTAAGAGAACTATCTGAGATACAAACTTTTATGGTGGGTAAACCCTGTCTATCTTCCATATGGATAGGATATTACTAAGAACAAAACCCTCTTTCATGCCCAAGTTATTACAGTGTGTGATTGAATTAGGCCATTAGTCTCCCAGTGTTCTATTCTGACTGTTAACACCAGGGAGAAAGGATACTACATACTCTGGACTGCTTTGTAGTGCAGGTACTATCTTGTCAGATCTACTGCGGATTATCTATTTATTTCATATGTTGCAATTAAGAATGAACAACCTGTGTTAAAATGGACTACTTTTAGTTGGTTGTCCTACCTATGCTATGGCCTTTTGTTATACCCCACCTTACTAAACCAGTTCTGGGTAGTATCAAGGTACACTGTACCAGGGTCTTATCTTCTTTGATGGGATATTGGAAAGGGATGAATTGTAGAAACTCTTTGAAAACAACTACCTGGTCCTTTGTATATAACTTTATAAGATATTTCAAATGTGATTCTTTTGCAAGGTCCAGGACTGACCTTGCTAGGGCCATTCTCCAGGGACTCTTGGATTCATATAATTTCTTCTTGGATAGGCTTTGGTAATCAATCCATATAGCCTAAAGGCTACTGTAGCAGTGGGAATGATGAACATAGTACAGTTGTACAAGTTACACTTACCCATAACAGTAGATGTTTACCCATAACAGTAGATGTTTGAATTTCTCACTGCTGCAGTAGCCTCACACCCCCGCCACCCCTCTCCGATTCTATGTAGTTTTTATTGGGAAATAGTTTGGTGGTTATTTATTGTTTGTTTACTTCAGGATGAGTGCATTATTTCATAACTTTTAGGCAAGAAAGTCCTAAAGACTTTCCACTCTGACTGCTGATTTTCCCTCCTTAGGGCTGACCACTCAGCAGTCAGAGTGGAGGTGAGGGGGGGAGCTAGAGCTTTGTGAAGCTGGTCTGTTGTTGTGTCTTGGGGCAAGACAAGGCTCATATCATCTAAAAGCTACTGCAGCAGTGAGGAATTCAAACATTTCCTGTTATGAGGAAGTGTATGCTCAGCTGACAGTGTCACTGAAACATTGATGATTGCCAGCCCTGCTGTTGCCAGTCACAGTATTGACAGTCTTTGCAGTGTTACACTCTCTTTTGTTTAAGTATATCAGTGATATCATGGAGTAATGTTGTGACAAATTTCTGTAAGAATTTATATTGTCTTCATTTACATTCAATAAAAGTGTGATGCTTGTATTGTGCAGCAACAAAACAGTCAGTGATGCTGTGACATAATCTTCCTACACAAATTTGTGGTTTCCTTTTTTTGTATGTGCTTATAGACAAACATAGTACTCTCTAAGCTAAATTGTTAAAGAGCAGTTTGAAATAGCCTCAATCTGTTTCATTTACACTTTAGAGACAGTGTATTGGTTTGCTCAGCTACGCGTTTTCAGTGTCTAGCATGTCCTTTGTTAGGACACAGTTAAAGGGGTATGGCAGCTGTATTACACTGTATATTCTTTCTTCTCTTACGTGTGTACATTACAGTTAGTAATAAAAGGCTAGGAATGATGTGTGCTCCTGTGTTACAGATGCAGAACAATGAGTGACATTTGTAGTAGGAATCAGTAATGTTTCACATGATGTGGCAAAGGTCTGCAATGTTCTTATTACTCAGTATTCAGGAATTATAAAACAAGAGAAGAACCGTGCCTCTTCTGTTCGTCTCAGGTTTGAGATGCAGTATATGTACAGAGAATTTCTTTATTTTCACTATTTATTTCCACCCACTGCAGAGTAGTACACAGTGTCTTTGTACTGTTTAGTTTATGATTTTCTATAGTTATATCATGCATTTTGTGTTTTTTGCATTTTTAGTAGTTATAATATTTTACTCCACTCATACTTCATATGGTAATTATATCGACAAGTGTTTAATGATCACTGTATTTTGCTCAATGATGTTGTCTTTTATGGAGATCATAGCACATTTTATCACAGTTGGATCAAGCACCGAGTGGCTGACAAGTATTTTTTGCTATAATTTAAGATAAACAGATCTAATGGTAAAAGCTACGTCATACTGCTTCAGTTAAATGAGCAGATTTAGAAATGCGCTTCACTTCAGGTGCTTCTGATTGCTTCTTGGATACTATGAATAAATGACAGCTGTTCTCTGCGTCATGTGTACCTTAAACTAAAGTTGGCTGAGAACTAGCCAACAGGATGCATAAAGATATATGTGACAAAAGTGCTTGGAGACAGTTAAATCAACCCACCATGCTACTGAAGTCATTAGTGAAAGGCACTTGTATATTTAAAATAATTAGAAACATTCACACTGTCATAAGACAGTATTTATTCTGCTGCTGCCATATCTGGTTTATAAAAGAACTCAGCACATACATCTGAAATTGTTTTAGAAGATTCGTGTTTTTTTAATCAGACGAGATAAATGACAGGCAGCATTGTACAAACCAAGCTGCTAGACACCAAGCCTGTTTGTGTTAATATACTGTAAGCATACTGTCTTTTAACAGAAACATTAGTAAAAGAGCTCATGGTTACCAGAATACAACTGACAAGAAGAGAATCAGCAATTCAAACTGCCAGCTGATCTTTGAGGTACGGGGAAAACACACTAATATCTGCCTTCAGGGGAAATGATTGATTTGCTGTTAGCCAAAGCAATGTATAGAAATGTCTGATGAATTACTGCAAGAATTTAGAGTAATATGGTAAAAAACTTAGGATGTCCTGGACATACTTGAGATGAAATTGCTCGAGTGTCAGTAGCACACACACAAGAAAAGGCAAACGGCATATCTGCAAATGCTGATTCCCATAGGAAGTCATTGCCGGTGCAGTTTCTCAGTGTGCACCAGCAACGAGTCACTTGTTTTGGGGATAGTTCTCCCTCTCTGAGTTGGTTCAGCCATGGCCTTGGTATGTATAACTTCGGGGGTGTGGGGGCTTGTCCTACAGCAAAAAACAAGTAAAAATGTGTTTTTTTCCCTTTTGAATTTTGGGCATATATACATAAATGAAATGAACAAACCCTTTATTTTTTTTTTTTAATAAAAATCCCATTAAAGCTAACCATAGGTGCGTGGGTGTGCCCATCGCTTAGCTATGGTTAATGCAGCTTAAATGGCTGAAGAGGATAACAAGGAAGATGTATGCAAATGAAGCAGCTTAGCAATAGTGTAGTGGGCAGAACATTTGCCTTACGAGCAGGCATACCCGGTTCAAGTCTCACTGCAGCATATTCATTTTCCATGGCAAAGCACGTTATGATCAATGTTTATGTTGCAAAACCCACTAAATAACATATATTTATAAACTGGAGTACTGCAGTAAATGCACATGTGATGTGTCAGTGTCATAATGAATAAAGCACTAGTAAGGAGGTTTAAGCACCAATAAGCAGTAGTAAGCATATTTAAGCACCAATAAGCAGTAGTAAGCATATTTAAGCACTAGTAAGCAGGTTTAAGCCCGTTTGTGTGGCAGTAAGCAATGCCTACAATCGTTAAGCAATCCTGAAGCTAACTCTCTGTAAGCAGATGTAGCAGCAGGTTAGCAGTGCTTACCATCATGCAAACCCGTACAAACATGCTTATAAATGCTCAAAAGTTCCTTAATCACTATGTATCCAATGGCCCTTGTGCTGGCCATCAACAAAATAAATAACCATGCAGGTCTTGAACCCAGGACCCTATACATCATAGTCACAGTAGTTAACCACCAAGCCACGAAAAAAGTACAGAAGAATGAGCTATCAGCAAACAAGTATTTACCATAGTAAAACCAAATTGAACCTGTGAAAGGAATCAGTATACAGACATATGTGCCTTAACACACTACATGACATAAATATGTGAACCGGAGTACAGCAGTAAGGCCAGACGTCAGGCGTAATTGTAATAGAGTGTTGAAGTCCCTAGTAAAACACAAGGACCCCATACAGTGTACGTACATATGAATCATGGATATCAAGCATACATATAAGGCGTAATGAGTAATAACTCAATGCCAAAAAGGAATTATAATGCAAAGTCTAAAGTAAGCAAAGCTAAGCACTGCACAACCCAGCTTAGGAGGTGTAAGCAATGTGTAGACCAGCTAACTCAATGTTCCCAGTGTTATATCCCTTTAAATAATGCCAACCCTAGGTAAGCAGGTTTGCCCATAGCTTAGCCTTTTCAAAACCGGCCAATCACAGAAAAGTGCAGGAAATCAGCCCTACTTAAACCCAAGAGGTGGGAATACATCTTATAACTAGTTGTAGCTTCCCAAAAAAAGTAAAACGAACTAAGTCCCAGAAAAACCAATAGTAGTTGTAGCTTCCCCTTACAGGCACAGTGGCAGTAAGAGGAGAAGGTGTGTGCTTCCGGGCACAGTGCTGGTGCATCCAGGAGTCCAAGGTCATGGCAGGACTCCTTGTCAAAGACCATGATCAGAGACTGCTGCAGAGCCAGTACCAGGGCTCCCAGTATAAGGCAGAGGCCTGGGACTGTCTCGCCCATGACCTCACCAGTGCCACTGGCATACCCCGAACTGGTGAGCAGGTCAGGCATCACTATGCCAACCAGAAGTGGCATAAGGGGGACCACTTGGAGGAGTGGCTCCAAGAGGCTAGAGCATCAGGGGATGTTCCAGTCTTATGTAAGTATCACCCCACTATGTGTGTAATAATTGCCAGCTCAGGTATATCATGGATAGGTATGGCTAAATATTCCTCTTATGTCCCCCACAGCTGCAATGGAGTGGGTCGTGAACCAGGAGGTCCACATCAGTTGCCTGGTGAGGTTGCAATGCGAGGCAGGTCAGTAATACTCATGCAATTACTGTCATAGGATATAAAACTAAAAGTAGTAGTAAATTAATTGCCTGTATAAAACCCGTATAGTTCAAGGCGAGTACTGCATACACTAGAGATTATGGCAGGAAGAGTCTTATATCATTTGTATGTCTATAAAAGTGTAATAGCCTGACATTAAAGGTCTAACTGCTGGACTGCATGTGTATACTCTGGTATCATATGGTAATGTCGATTAGCAATCATGTAATAGTACTGTAGTATTAAGCGCTGTTACCCACACTGTGCACCATAAATTGAATGTGTAGGAATGCCTGTATATGACAGGTGTAATCCCAGAGGCCATTTAGTACAACTGAGAGACACATAGACAGAAAACAGGGC
Organism: Protopterus annectens; assembly: GCF_019279795.1. Lineage (NCBI taxonomy): Eukaryota > Metazoa > Chordata > Ceratodontiformes > Protopteridae > Protopterus > Protopterus annectens. Next base: position 525,095,772 of record NC_056732.1, read on the forward strand.
AAATGCAGACAACAAAACCTGAATAGCACATGCAACTGAGATATGAACTGTTGTTTTTTAGCATACACAGCCATGGCTCGAATCCTGCCAGTGGTAGTACTCTGCATACAGAATCATATCCCACAACTGTACAGAAATGTCTAGAATGTCTGGTAAAGTGGCCCATATCTGTTGCCTATCAAAATGTCCCCCTAGGAAATCAGTGGGATGATTCCAGATGTATAGGCAGCAAACAGGAAATACAACTGGTTGACACACATCTATGAGAACAAAGCTGGCACACTAGCAACTCCACAATACCTTATGAGACTAAGAAGCCACATATGTCCCATTTACACCCCAACTTGTCAAGCTGTGGTCAGAGTGTGTACAGTAACAGAGTGAGATGTATATGCATAATAGTAATGTGAAATCTGGTACTGTGTGTGGGAACATTCAGGTAGTGCTAATAAACATTTCTCCCACATGTCTGTCAGATACCAACACTGTGCCCAGAAATACAGGAATGATACCCAGTACTGGTACTGTTTACATTGGTATTGTATGGCAGTGCGACTGATGCAGGTGCACTGAATAATGAGGTATTACACATCACTTTCGCCCACACTGTCCCAACATATAACTGTCTAGGAAATCTGTATGAGTGTTGTAATACAAGGTCAGAATGCAAAAGCACAGGGGATTAATAAGACAGAAAGTAGATAGGAGATACACAGCAATATCTATATAGCAGACACAACTGTGATAGACAGTGTTTAAGTTGTAGCAGACACAGCCATGGTCTGAATCCTGGGAGTGGATGTAGGCTGCATACAGAATCATACCCCACAATTGTACAGATGAGGCCAGAATGTCCAGTATATGGGCCCATATCTGCTGCCTGTCCCCCTGTCTCCCTGGTAAGTCTGTGGGATGATCCCAGATGTTTAGCTAGCAAACAGGGAATAAAAGTGATTGTCAAACACCTATGAGAACAAACCTGTCACTGTAGCAACCCCCAAAGCTGTTAGGAGAGTAATATTTCAGGTATGCCCTATCTACACTCCCATGTTGTCAAGCTGTGATCAAAGTGTGTACAGTAACAGAGTGAGATGTATGTGCATAATACTAACGTGTAATCTGGAATTTTGTGTGGCAACAGTCAGGTAGTGCTAACAAACATTGCTCCCACAGGTACGTCGGATACAAACACTGTGCTGAGAAATACAGACCATTGTAACCTGTACTGGTACTGTTCACTCTGGTATTGTAGGGAATTGTGAGTGTTGCAGTTTCTCTGTATAATAAAGTATCACTGATCACTGTCACCTACACTGTGCTGCAGAATATAACTGTGAAGAAAGCATGTATATATGTGTGTCAGGTCACTAAAGGAGGAAGAGGGCAATATTCTAGATATGTTTTGGTACACCAGCATGTGGTTAACACATGGCCACAGTCTTTGCAGAAAGAGTTGGATAGCTATGTGCACGTCAACCCGGAATCTGGGAGTATTTGTAGAAACAGTTAGTGTTAACAAACATTCCCTCCACAGGTATACCAGGTAAGAGGTGTATACTGCAGGTAAAACCAGGTCATGTGTAACAATGATGACAGCCATATCACTGCCCAAACTAAGGCTGTAAGGTAGTATAGTAAGACTTGTAAGGTACAGGTAACAGCACTGACTAGGAAAGTAATGTGGACTGCAGGAATATACTAGTTGATAATTTACATCTTTCTCTACCCCCACCATATCTCCAACAATAATCAACATACCCACCCCAACTGGTATGTAATGTCACCTATGTTCTGATACTGTCCAATTGTTTGATAAATATATTAATGGTTCCCATGCATGTGCTGTATTGAATCATTCCAACATTGGTGGTATAGTGCCATCAATGTACCTGCATGCTGTTCTTATTACCACTGTGGTCCCATATATGCATGTGTTGTGTTTGCTATGCAACTGTTCCATGTCTGGTGTCTGGGTTAATGGAAATAGCTATGCATGCTGTTATACCTAACCTTGGAATGTGTTAACTATTACTAACCCACATACAATGATGAAATCTAAACACTATACCACGCTTGGGAAGGCCGGTCCCAGCGGACCCACCTGTCCCACCTCAGCTGGCCATGGCACCAGGCACCAGCATGTCTGGGGTCCAACCTGAGACCTCCCTGTCCATTGGTCCTGCACCACTTTCGGGTGGAGCCACCTCAGGGGATGGGGCTCACCCCCCCAGGAGTGGGTGAGGACAGGCACCTGTCACCCTTCGCCAGGTTGGGGTCGTGGTGCATAGAGAGCTCAACCAGCAGTTTGGTGATCTTCTATGCTAGCTCAAGGGCCACATGTTGCAATTAGAGAATCAGCCTGGCTCAGCTACTCAGCCCCCAGCACAGCCACCTTCAGGGCTGTGAAGGTGCAGTGGTGACTGCCCATAGGTGGGGACCTCAGTCCTGATGTTTTCACTAGGGGGCTCATGGGCTTCCGATTTCCCAACACCCCTCCCCTTCAAGGTGTTTACCCACCACAAGTGTGATATACTGCCCTTGTACGCTTCTTGTTTGTCATGTCTGTTAACCTACCCAATCTACCTCCCCAAATATACCTACTATCCCTCCCCAACATCTGAAAAAAACAGGGGCAATCTGTTCCCACAAAAATAATCTCACCCCATACATGGCTGTCCATTTCACATGCATGTCCACTGGACACATGTAATCTGGTCTAATTGGCATCATAACTTATTTTTGTTGTCCTCACCCTCTCCCAGGTGTTTGAGTGTCCAAATTTACCTCCAAATTCAGCGTATATGAACAGCTGTTGCTGTAGATGAAATGGGCAGCTATGGACCTTCCCTACACCCTTCCTGCACATCCCTGGCTATTTTCCCTGCTGTCATTCCCTCTTTGTGCCCCTTTTTTCACCACTTTCCTATCAACCCCTTTTTCTTTGCTTTTAAAGAAATTAGCATGGGGTAAACAGGAGTAAGCACTTTTAAGCAGCAGAAAGCAGGTTTAAGCCTGTTTGTGTGGGGGTAAGCAATGCCTACACAGGTTAAGCAATTTAGAAGCTGAGTATAAGAAACTGTAACTGGATGTTAGCAGTTCTAACCTACACACAAACCCATGCAAACTCTCTTACAACTGCTTTAAAGTGTCTTAATCACTCTGTATCCAACGGCCCATGTTCTGCCCAGCAACAAAATAAGCAGTCTCTGCAAGGCTAAAACCCAGGACCTTGCACACCATAGCCAATGTAATTTACCAATAAGCCACGTCAGATATATATAACCCTGATGTTTTCAAAAACATATCATCCAGCCCAGTCATTCAACAGTACAAAGAATGTATTCCAACATTTAGATGCATGTGTGTGTAAATATATTAATATCTAAACAGATATAACATATCTATATATGTAGATATACATATATATCGCTATAGAAATATATACATATATATAAATATATATGAACATATATACATACAAATGATTACATCTAGAGATATGTATGTGTACATCTATATGTCTAAATATATACAGCAGGTTATATATATGTCAGCAGATATATATATATATATATATAAATATATATATATATATATATATATATATATATATATATATATATATATATAAATATATGTACACACACACACACACACACATATATATATATATATATATATATATATATATATATATGTATATACACACATATATAGGTATATATGGACATACATCTGTAGATAACAATGGGGAAATAAAAACATGTATGTCCACATGCAACGTTAATGGGGTTGAGAGGCCCCAAACAATATACGTCTTGTATGAATAGGTATACCCCCCCCCCCCACAGCCAAACACGTCTTCCCTGCAATACACTACCAAGTGTTGCAGATCTCATAACTAGGACCTGACATGACATGGGCATCCCTAGGATACATATACACAGACACATATATGCAGATACAGATATACCTTTATATATATATATATATATATATATATATATATATATATATATATGTAACTACACATACACACACAGAGATATGTACAGTAAGTTACAAACGTAGTACGTGCACACAATATGGAATGGCCATTATTCCTACAGTTACCACCTTACCAATGGGAGACTGTATGAGCCGCCCATACAAATGACATTCATTGCCTGCAACATATACCCACAGAGATATCAAAGGATATAACACCACACAGAGGTGTGCATGAATGGGAAAGCTTTATTTGTGTACTATTACAGTTGTATATATCATGTCATATAGCTGTTTAGACACGGACATCCATATAAACTGAGTAATGCAACTGTGAAACAGTTATACTAATACAGTAGTCTGGAAAAGTTAAGAAATAGCCAAGGCCATCAAGTAGTACAATAGTAAAGACAGACCAGGCCACAGGATACCAAACAATCAGCGGTAAGTAATGCAGGTGTATAGTTCAGCAGCCTCTATCTACACTCTGTAGACAATCCCTAGGGGGTAAAGACCTCAGTTGACACAATAGGATGTAACTGTTATATAACAAGGCACAACTGACACCATAACAAGCACACTGACAAACAGAACAGTCTGTATGGCAGGTGGCAGTAGGCCTGCATTTAACCAAGGTGGATTGTATAGTAATGTACATCCATATACCTTAAGGCATCTCAGCCCTGATGGTCTTCAGGACTTTGGACTTTCAGGATTCTGTAGCACTCCCATATACATATATGTATACATAGATATACGTATATTTATATATAGATATATGTATATATATATATATATATATATATATATATATATATATATATATATGCCATATATGTATGCACCTCCTATGTGTACAGATATGCCTAGTTATGTCGGTATATATGTAGATATCAATAACTATATATGCATACATATCTATTCTGATATACCTACTACTGTCAATATATATGTAGATATCCATATGTATATGCACATATGTATCTCTATCTGTATATGTGTAGACATATATTGCTCTGTATATGTATATATCTGGGTGTTTATTTGTATATCTGTGTACATATACATATCCATCTATGTATGTCAATATGTATATCTGTATGTCTATATAGATATATAGCTAAGTAGATGTACAGATATCATCACCATATGTCCTGAACATGGAGTGTAGCCCTACCTCAGCCCCTGTAGTCCCAATGTTGTAGTGCAAGAGGATGTCAGGTATGTATAGCAGGTATACTTGTAGAGTATTGCTACTGTAATAGGGATTGTTTTCACAGACATGGTGTGTGTGTGTGGGAGGTCACATCTGCTTTTAACATGTGCACCATTGGCTGCTGACAGACATCCTAAGGGCATCATAGTACCACTGCTAGCCCGTAATGCTCCTGTGGACTACAGCAGAGATACTGGCCAATATAAGTGGACAATCAGACATACTCCGGACAGTCCAGAGGTATACACATAACCCCTTAGTGCAAGACATGTGGACCAATCCTGACAATGTGGATGTTAACAGCCATGTAGATGGATATAACACATAACTACTGGTATACATTTGTCCCCATAGGTTATGCATTCACACATCCCTGTCTGTCCTGCCACATAATAAACGCTGGTAAGGAGGTGCCATGGCCACATACCACCCACTAGATATTGCCATACATCTGTACAGCATACCACTGCTCTGTCTGACATACATGACTGTTATGGTGGCCAGGCAGCAGTACATCTGGCAAGTAACTGGACATTACATCTCACTGGGTAAGTACACTAAGCTGCTAGGCATGTAACAAAGCACTGTGCAGGCTACAGGCAGACCAGCTCAACACTGGCCTACATTTCCTATGGGGGAATGTACATGTACCTGCACATAGATAGCAGGCTCTACAGGCATGTCACAGCACAGAGTAACATACACCTGTGTGTAAGTGAATCACCACAACCAATGTGAACTCAGCCACAGCTACATATGGCATGCTAACGTGTTATTACAGTATATGGACTATCTGTTCAACACCAACCTCATATGTGCCACCCACACACTAACCCTACATATACTGAGCCACTACACAGTGTGGTCCGCTGCCTGGCTGTGGTATGGAACATTTGCGTGTATGGCCCTACAAACATGTAAGCCGATAGGGTAACATACAGTGGAGCAGTATGTAACATAAGATAGAACAGGACCAAGAATGATTACATCTACCACAGTCTGTACACAGGCCAAGGTGCATATTAACAATACACACAATGCTGAAAATCACCATAAGTACTCAGACCTCAGTACTGTACACACAACCACAGAATGTCCAGGTTATGTCATCAGATATAACCCCTACTATACATTACATGTGTAGCAGTCTGATATCTCACTGGCTTGTTATCAGATATGATGTCACTAATTATGGTGTACAGTACCTATGCACCCCTTACTGCATGACATATGTACAAAAGTTGTCAGGGTTGTGGCTGGAGGCGCATACACAAGGCCAATATTGACATGTTGCTATGATACCTCATACATTTACTGTTGTAGCAGGGTTTGTTGCACCATATGTGAAATGAGGGATATGAAGTCAGTAACTCTCAATGCAGTCACCATCTACAGACTGCAATCCCTACACTACCTGCTGCAGTTCAGAGATAGGTGTTCTGTGGGTAACACCTGAAACAAAAGGCACCACACACTGGCCAGTCTGCAGATGGCCCTACAGATGGGTGTTCCCTCATTAACATAGCACTGACATGGCAGGTATGTAAACATGTAGGACAGCCATATCCACACACAGCCTGTTAAACCAACTTTACTCTAAATGCAGTATAGCAGCACTTACAGTCTGTAGTCAGGTCAGGCACATCCTCCTCCTGTGTGTCCTGTGTGTTGGCCTGTTTCCACAGTGTATGTTGTTAGAGGTAAACCTCAATCCATCTGAGATGCTGTTTGCCAAACAACAGATCGAGTTCCTGCTTACAGTGAATGAACGGCCCACCACTAACATGATGTTCCTAGATATTGGTGTGTGTTTCCATGCAATTGGCTATGGGAATGTTACCACAGCTGTTCCACATGCAAGCAGAGAGGAGGGCTGCAATTCGTACAGAGACCATCAGCTGATCCTGAGCATCACTTAAAATACACATGCTGCTGCCTAAGCAAAGCAGATGTAAGTCTCCACATCCACCAGAGGGGGAGTAAGAGAGGCAGACAGAGGCCCTGAAAAGCCAGGGAAGGGTGGGAGAGTAAAACGTACGCATGTTTGTGTCACACACCTACCAGTACAGTGTATCAGACCCCCAACAACTATGCAGTGCTATCACATGTCCATGCAGTTATTGGATGCGCCACATAGGTTACATGTCGGGGAGTCATCAGAACGTATATGTGATGGTGAGTGACATCTGCAACAGGGATATGGTAGCTATGTGGTAGGTGTAATACACGTGCCTGCCCGCATGAACAGGTGTCAGCATCAACACAGCCACACTCTCACATGGACGCACACACATTGCCACACTTGGCAGGGCCAGGAATACAACTCATCACTAGTGGGATTGACACAACACAGTACTGTGCAGGTATCACATGCACCACAGGGGTTATACAGAGGCTATATGTGTAAAGGGTATGTGGAGGTGCCTGACATCAGACAGCATGCTTCAGTATGCCAATGGGCTTGTAGTGAGTGTGGATGTGGTCATACGCATCATACACCACACACACAGACACAGGTGCCAGTACTGACATGCATGTGTGCACTGCTTCATGGATGTGTTGTGATTGACGGTGCCAGACATCTGTACAAGGCTAGATGATAGGTATATCTTGGCATCAGGCCACATGACAAGTGTCTGCATTGTGGCTCAGGGGTGTAGTGTCTGGAGTTGCCCACACAGGTAGGTATTGTATTCACCATTCAGTCACCTGGGTGACTATTGCATGTTGTCAATGCTGTGCTTTGCTTGCCATGTATGTGTTACTTAGTCTATGATATGGATAGTGTCTGAGATGTGCACACCTCCCACATGCATGTACCGTGACATGTGGAACTGTACATGGGGTGTCTGGCCCATGTTGTGTACACAGATCATTATCATCAGATGTGCCAGTCCTGGCCTCATGTGGCGGGAACTGTTCATGGACAGCAGGTTTGCCCTGCATCTACATTGATAGCATGATACCAGTATTCCCTGGTGTCAGTGGCATCTGTCCATACAGGGCTTGTGTTTCAGGCATGTTATGTCCTTTGTGGGTCACATTTGATGGCACCACAGGTGTTGCAGGTGTCCAGTGGGGAACATGGGGGAGGTGCACTGTCGGCATGTACATGCCTATTGGACTGATGGACAGGGTGCCATGACATCTGTAGCCCACTGCAGTCATGCCATGGTTACTATCAGTGGGCAATATGCAGGGTACTACCAACATAGCGGCTGTTGCCTAGGCAAGTGTGTGTGTGTGTATGAGACATGGGTTGAGAGTGTACCCTGGGTAATACAAGGGTTGCTAACTTTGTTCAGCTGGCATTCATGTCACATTTAGGGGTATGGATTTGCATCCCAGCCTCTTGGCTATTTCACATCTGTTATCCCTGTAAAGTGGACATTGTGATATATATTTGCCCACCATATAAGAAGTTTGCAAAACCCACTCCACATTGAGTCCAGTTGTTACACACTCACAACTACTGCCACACAGGATATGAATGACAAACACAGACACACACACACACACACACACACACACACACACACACACACACACACACACACACACACACACCTGTCATGTCGGGGATTAGAATTCCTACCTAACTACTATATCACACTATAGCACTATGCCGTTATAGGATGCGACACAGAGATTACTGGAGTTTTCCTTCCCCAAAGGTGTATTTCACAGTGAATGACATCAGCATGATTGCCAAAGTAGCGCATTTGAATTATAGCGAGTGTGACTAGCCTAAAATGCATTGCTCCCTATACAAGTATAGAAACACACACACAAACATTCACAACTGCCATGTGTGGGAATAGAACCCCTATCAGAGTTCTATATCACACTACAGCATGATGTTGTTATAGGATGCACTGCGGAAATTACCTGAGTGCCCCTTTTGCAAAGGGGTATTTCACAGTAAATTACATCAGCAGGATTGCCAAAGTAGGGCATTTGAATTGTAAAGAGTGTGATTAGCCTAAAATGCATTTCTTCCTACACAAACATAGAAACACACACAAAACATCCACAACTGCCATGTGTGGGGATAGAACCCCTGCCAGAGTTCTATATTACACTACGGCATGATGCTGTTATAGGACACACCATGGAGATTACAGGAGTGACCCTAAGGTGTATTTCACAGTGAATGACATCAGCAGGATTGCCAAAGTAGGGCATTTGAATTGTAGTGAGTGTGACTAGCCTAAAATGCATTGCTCCCTACACAAACATAGAAACACACACAAAACACTCACAACTGCCATGTGTGGGGATAGAACCCCTATCAGAGGTCTATATCACACTACAGCAGGATGCTGTTATAGGATGCACCATGGAGATTACTGGAGTGCCCCTTCCCCAAAGGTGTATTTCATAGTGAATGCCATCAGCAGGATTGCCAAAGTAGGGCATTTGAATTGTAGTGAGTGAGACTAGCCTAAAATGCATTGCTCTCTACACAAACATAGAAACACACACAAAACATCCACAACTGCCATGTGTAGGGATAGAACCCCTACCAGAGTTCTATATCACACTACAGCATGATGCTGTTATAGGATGCACCACGGAGATTCCTGGAGTGCCCCTTCCCCAAAGGTGTATTTCACAGTGAATGACATCAGCAGGATTGCTAAAGTAGGGCATTTGAATTGTAGTGACTGTGACTAGCCCAAAATGCATTGCTCTTTGCACACACACACAAACACATGCACACACACAATTGTCAAGTCTGGGATTAGAACTTCTACCCAACAAATTTTCACACTACAGTAGTACATAGTTATAGGACATGCTATGGCGATTACTGGTCTATAACCTTCCCAGAGGTGTATTTCTAGGTGGATGACATCAGCAGCCTTGCCAAAGTAGAGCATTTGTATTGTAGGGTGTGTGACTACCCTAAAAAGCATTGCTCTCCACACAGAGTCAGACTGACACACAGATGCATACACACACACACACACACACACACACACACACACACACACACACACACACACACACACACACTAGCCAAGTCTGGGATTAGAATGTCTACCTAACTATTTTATCACACTACAGCAGTACGCAGTTATGGCATGCGCTACAGAGATTACTAGGCTACGACCTTCCCAGAGGTATATTTCAAGGTGGATGACATCAGCAGCCTTGCCAAAGTAGAGCATTTGAATTGTAGGGAGTGTGACAACCCTAAAAAGCATTGGTCTCTACACAGTGTCAGACAGACACACACACACTTGCCAAGTCTGGAAATAGAACTCCTACCTAAGTATTTTATCACAGTACAGCAGTATGCAGTTATGGCACATGCTAAGGAGATTATTCGTCTTCAACCTTCCCAGAGATGTATTTCTAGGTGGATGACATCAGCAGCCTTACCAAAGTAGAGCATTTGAGTTGTAGGGAGTGTGACTACCCTAAAAAGCATTGCTGTCTACACAGGATTGGAGGGGGGGTCACAACTGACTGTTATTACATTACTATGTAGGATGGGGGGCACACCTGACACTTGTACACATTTGCTATGACTGTACTGGTATGTCAGGTACTCCATTTCATTCTGTATTATTACCTATCAGTGTACTTCAGATCTTAGCTTTGATTTACCTACATATTAGTTTCTGACTTCCTACCCTTCAGAACTAATGCCCCACTGCCTGACCTGCTGTGGTCTTTCTGTGTAGGCCTGGGGGGTTACCCATAGGCATCATTCAGAGGCCATAGCACAGCCTTTGTTTGTGTTTGTCTACACCTGTCCTGCTGGTTGTGACTGTTGTTGGGTATGTGAACCCCCCTGACTGGCATGTGTGAGTCACTTACCTTGAGGGTGTTCCAGTATTGAGGATGGTGCTGCAGGGCTGTCTATGTCAGATGCACATAGTACACTCCCTACACATGGTTGAGCACAGATAGTGTAATGTTTGGCATCCTTTTTACTGTATGTGAGAGTGAGAGAGATGTGTCATTCCCTGGGTCCCTCCTGTGTCAGTGTATGTGCTATGTGTTGCCTCTTTGCCAAGGCCAGGGCATACTGGGCACACCTCCTTCTGACTACTGGGGCAGGCTCATTTTGTTCCTCCTCTGAGTCACTCTGTGCCTGTGCAGGCCTTGGCAATGGTGGGGGGCTCTGTGGCCCTGGCCCGTGCTGTTCCTCCTGCAGCTGTTTCCACAGGATCATATTGTGTAGCATGGCATATGCAAAGAAAATTTGGGTACATGTAGCTGGTGAGTATAGCAAGGCTCCACCGGATGTGTCCAGGCACCGGAACTGTGACTTGAGCATCCAAAACACATGCTCTACAATAATTTTGGTCTGTGCTTGTGCCTCATTATGGAGTTCTTGTTCAGGTGTGTGTGATTTCTGATGGGTGTCATCAGCCACGGTTCCAGTGCATATCCCGCATGCCCCACTAGGTGACCATGATTGATGTTCCCACTGGCAAATCTCTGGTACAACTGCGTCAGATGCCAGATGTGGGAATTGTGATCGCTTCCAGGTCAGCCAGCACACACATTCATTATTATGCCCTGGGCATCGCACACAACCTGGCAGTTGATGGAGGGGAAGCCCTTGCGGTTGATGTAGACCCTACCCCGCTCACCGGGTGGTGCTTTGATGCATATGTGGTGCAGTCTATAGCACCCACTACCTCAGGGTATTCTGCTATTTGGTGGAACAGTTGCATATTGCTGGCCAATGCCTCACGGGTGTTGGGGAAATATACACGCTCACCGACATGTGCTGACATGGCATCCAGGAACTAGTGGAGTACTCTGGATGCTGATGCCTGTGAGATCCCCATCATATCCCGTTGGCCTTTGGAAGGTACCTGTAGCTAGTATTTTTAGGCTTACACATACCATGGTATCCACTGGGATGGGTTGCCCTCTGTTAGTTCTGTGTGTGAGGTGTGGTCGGCACAGCTCAACAATTTGCTGTAGGAGGTCCCTGTCCACCCTATAGTGCTCCACTATCTCCAGCTCATGTAGCCCCTGGTAGGTTACCCTTGGTCTGTACACTCTTCTCTGTCTCCTCACTGTGGGTTGGTCGACAGCATTCACATCCTCACCACCCTTAGCCTCTTCCACAAGTTGTTGTATGATAGCTATTGCAGCCCCTATCATTTTGCTGTTGTGAGTGTTAAAAGTTTGCCGCTTGTTTACACTGGTGGTGTAGAGTGTGGGAAAAACCAGAGGGAAAGTTGTTTTCATAGTTTATACTAGTGTTCTGGGCTGGGCTGGTCTGCTGCCTGTGTAATTGCCTGATTCTGATACATTTCACCTGCCAGCTATGCTACTTCTCCTAGATTACCTTCCTACTGCTGTTTTCCCTTCCCATTGCCTTCCTGTTTAAGTCCAAGGGAGCACCGCTCAAACAGAGTGCTGAAATGTGCACAGAGCTGCTATTTCCTGGTTTAACTTTTTTTAAACCTTTAAAACCTGGTACATGGCGTGCACACCCACTTAGGTAATGTAAATAGTGCTAGGCAGAGTCAGATACACCCCTTGCTTAGCTGTGCTTAGCTAGGAGCAAACCTATGCCACAGGGCTCCAATCCACTTACAGTATGCCTGACGCACACTCCCATGATGTCAGCTAACTCCTAGACTTGCACCCAACTATGTCTACTCTTACACTGTTGGTACTTGACTAACATGCCGGGGAAAACTGGGATTCACTATCATTCCCCTCATTTGGATAGGATTGCCTGCTAATGCATAGTTACATGTCTCACACTGAGCCGCCCCCCCTAAGCAACCACTACTCACTGGCCATGTTGTCTTCTGCCTACCATTGACTTGCATGGCAGAATAGTGATTTTAGTTAGAATGCTTATTTTAGGTTTATTTTGTTATTTTCCCCAATCCCGTTTGCACGCCGCTGCCCTATGCTTAAACAGCCGAGATCGGCTAAAAAAATAAAAGTTGATTTTTTTATTTTTTATGTTGTTTGCAATGCCAATGGCCTTATTCTTTTCCACTGGCATGCTTCCTGACTGATATGCAGCCTTTATTTGGAGCTGTCATGGCTCCATTTTGGATTTTGCAGAAATGTACTCAGTTACTAACTGAGCACATTTCTGCAGATAGCACTAGTCCTGCACGGCCGGTTGCAAGCTTCCTGGATCGCAAATTCACCTCATTTGCATGGATTTCTCCTGCAAATGGGGTGATTTGCATACAGGGGCTTAGTCCATGCAGGACTAGTGAAGGAGCGCTCGTGCACACCCCTGCAGGCTGTTCCTGGATCGCATGGCAAACATATTGCCTGCTAGAACTCCTACACTGATCCTGCACACCATGCAAGGTATACATAATCTGAGGGACTGTTTTATATCCTGAAACTGTTTTCTTTCATTCTTTTTAATTTTGTTTTGGTATTGATAGATTGCAAGAATTTGTTTGCTGGAAAACCACTAATGCAACAAGGAAGTTAGAAGTTAGCAGCTCACGTGATGAGACGTAAGCTAGGTCAGGAGGAAGATTCCAACTTTGATGAAGACACTTTCACCTTGCACTTCACTGCCATCTAGCAAAATCCAGTAAAATAGCTTAAATCCATGATTAGGAGATCTTCAACCTCAGGTCATTGCCAAATACCTAGTCAGTGCAGGCCCCATTAATCACACAGGCCAAATTGGCACTGACATACACCCTGGCTCCAGCCTTAGTACTATCTCCAACACTGGAACATGGAGATTTTGAGGCTGCAGACCTCCCTTCCATCCTGTCAACTAAGGTGCACATGAAGACAATTTTCCTGCTACACCAGTGCCCTTAATATACAAAGACAGACTTGCTGAAAAAGATGGGCATGTCCAAGGCAGGAATCCCTCAGGTGGTACATTATAAAAACTTGGCTGAGACCTACTGAGAATTCAGACAGAAGGCTTTGGTCTCTTTGACTCCCATCTTCTCAGCTAAGGGGTGCCAGGAGAGCTTTGTAGACCCATCTTTCCTTTACTTCCACCATCCCTTGTAATCACGCCCCATGGTCCACAATACTCACCACTACAGTGCTGCCTTTAAGATTGTTAATACCAAATGCATCTCCTTCAGGGGCTGTACTTCAGATGGTGCCACCTTTTGCTTGACTTCACACCTCGTGTGGCCTTAGTCAAATATATGGCATCATCCAGTCAGCGTCTGCATCTGATGTCACCCTTGACAACTTATTTGGCATGGATTCCTCAGCTCTGTCTAACAGAGATCACCATGACTTATGCAGTTTTGGTGTCCATGTTACTGGTATCAGTAGCCCATGATATGATATTGCAAGTCTGGTCAAAGCTAATGCTGGTAGGGATGATGACATTGGCTCATTTAGTGCCAGCTTACCCCATGCCCTCTTCCATGGCATAGAGCTTATTGGTGCAGATGCCTAAAAATACCTCAGCTAGTGTAACTACTGCTCAGTGGGCATGCTGAGGATATGCAGGTCATGACACAGATATCATCCAGAAGTCTCTTGCAGTCTTTATTGCCATAGGAAACATCCAAGAGGTCTTCATTCTCATCTGATGATGTCAGCAGGCACTCAGTAGACAAGTAGGAGGTCAATACCCTGACAGTTGTGACCATCAAATTTGAAACTCCACAATCCATTCTTAAACTTCAGAAGAGCCAATACCAGATATGATTTCAGTAGGGGAAGTCACCTGGGGGAGTGCAGGGAGGGGCAAAATTAAAAATTGTTTCAGAACAACTGTCAGTGCAAAGAAAGAAAGAACGGTGACATTTTATCTTACAATATATTTATTTTAGATGCTTAGATCCAGAACTTGCCTGAGGGGTAATGTCTGGGGTGCTAAACCAGCATGCCTATTGCAGTCTTCTTTGTGGGAAGGGATGAGGTCTGCAGGATAGCAATCCCTCTCAGCATGAGACGGAGGAAGTGAGTATTGTGCCTAAAGGGTTGTTATATACTGTTGCATCTTATATAATTGCCTTTCATCAGGAGGCCTTGGCTAGACTATGGGTAAACATTCTCTACCTTTTGTTTTTGAAAGGCAGTTGGGAATGGCTATCCATCTACTAAGAGCAGTGGCTCCAGATTATTGAGGATAGGTGGGCAAGAGATATAGCATCTAGAGGTTACATAATGTACTTCATAATATAAGCTGTAAAGCCCAAGTCCAAGATGCTCCACTCATTTAGAAAATGTAGCAGAGCTGGAGGTAGGCACCTTCTTGAGAAAATGAACCATTCTAGAAATCCTACAAGATAAGAGAGGTCAAGGTTGTTACTCAAAATTATTTTTAAGCTCAAACAAGTAGAAAAGTCCTCAGGTATATTCTTGATCTAGGCAGCTAAAATACATATGCTGTAAAATAAAATGTTTAATGGTCTTGCTGAAAATAGTACTTCCCTGCCTATTGCAAGGAGACTGGATGAAACATTTGAACCTCCAGGTTGCATTTTTAAACTTAAAAATCACAAAAAATCCTGGAAATATCTGAACTTTAGTGTAGTAGTTCTCACTGAACCCCCAGGCCATTCGAAAAAGCATGTGGCAATAGTAGTGGTCCACTAGTGGCTGCACGGTCCACCAGTGGCTCCATGGTCCACCAGTGTCTGCCGAAGAATAAAATATGCCCATACCCAGATGTCTAGCTCCCTGCTGACCCTACTGTGGACCAACTCATCCAACACACTCTGATCAGGCTGATTAGCTAGGAAGACAGTCTGTATTCCCCATACCTCATCTTTCCTGCATCCAGAGTATCACCTTCTTAATGGTTACATTGGATAGCTAGGCTTGTGAAACATTTCTGCAAACAGAGAAAGACAAGGCCCTCCAATTCAGCTTAACCCTATACAGGCATGCATGGAAGATCAGGTCCTCAATATTTTAGTACATATGGCAGTGACCATCCTCAAGGTATACCTCATTCATGTCTACATGTGAGACTCCTCCTGCAATAGGCTATTTCTACTGGCAAAGCACATGGCACAGTCACTTCCAAAGCAGACTCACCATGAAACATCTTGCATGGTGGCTTCATACCCCATAAGCAGCCCATTCCAAACCTCCCAGTTTCTGATGTTTTCAAACATGACAGATGCAACTGCCCTTGGGTATAGAGGACACTTCCAGGACAAGATGACTTAATGCTCTTAGTGCCACCAGGAATCTTGTTACACATTAGTGTACTAGAGTTATGAGTGCTGATAATCTTCTTTAAAGCATTTCAGTACCATCTGCCAAAGTGCCCCTTAGCCATTCATGTGGACCACAAGCAGTGGTCTGGTACATCAGCAAGAATGTAGGTCCACCCCCCACCCCTTGAAAAGAAGCAGTGAACTGATGGGACTGGACTGTTGCCCACAATCTTTTCTTAGTAGCAGAGTGGAGACAAGCAACCTGGCAGATATGCTAAACAGGAGCCAGTTATTTTTCTACATATTGTCCCTAGAGCAGAAAATAGCCAAGAAAATGTTCTGAAAATGCAGCCAGCCTGTAGTAGACTTCTAAACCATTAAACCTAATGTGCCCCAACTAGAATAGGGTGAGAGAGGCACTGGTAGAGACCTCTGTATGCCTACCTCCCATTACTCTTCATGCTGAAGACTATCTAAAAAGACCAAAAGCTGAGGTCCTCATTGGTAGAATTTCACTTTAATGGCTCAGACAACCTTGGTTTCCCTGCTGGCTGCATATAGTCTAGAGGGATCTTCAGGCTACTTACCTTCAATGAACTTGTTGGATATACAGCAAGAGATCCCTCTAAACATCAACACCTCTAGGTTATTAATATGGCTTCTCCAGACTTAAATGTAGCAAATAACCCCAACTTTATACCATGGGTAATAGAAAATCCTGAAATCTTTAAAAAAAGCACTCTACCAAGAAGACATACCAAGAGAAATGGAAAAGATTTGTAAATTGGACATAACTATATACCTCTATACCAGGTATTTCAATATCTATCAGGGCTATTTACTCAGGCCTGCAAACAACTAGCTTAGCTGCCATGAGAATCAGTAAATTCTTCCCCAAAACTGCTTTTTATCTAAGGCAGTTGATCAGGGACTCATTGCTTCCCCGAGACCTCTACTTCATCCTAGACATACTTAGAAGACCAGTGTTTAAACTATTATCAAAGGATAACCTCAGGTACCTGACATTGGAGACTAGTCTCCTGGTAGCTATTAATCGGGCAAGAAGGATGTCAAAGCTTTAACTCCTCGGACCTCATGCTTCATAATGACAAAGTAGTCCTTAGAGACAATTCATCATTCATCCCTAAAGTTCTGATAGAGATCAATTTGAATTAGTCCACTAGCCGCCTAGCCGTCTTCCCTAGTTATGAACACAAGATAGAGTATCTTCTCAACTGCACAGATGTCCATAGAATACCAAGTTTCTTCATTAACAGGGCTAAATAATTCAGTAAGAATGAGTAACTCCTTACCTTATTTACCCTTCAAAAAAAAGGTCTATAGATATCTAAAGTCATCCTCTGTGGATGGCTTTTTGATTACATTTTTGCTACATTAAAGGGAATGGGAGTCTGCCCATGATTTCAAAAGCCCATTCCGGTATAGCAGTTGCCATTTATACTGACTTTACAAAAAATATTTTGATAGTCAGTGTTATCAGAGCAGCCACTTGGTCTAATCTCAGTACATTCAGCAGGTACTACAAGCTAGACATAAACTCCAGGGCCTTTTCTGGGGCAACTGTGGTTAAAGGAGAATATATTTATTAGCACCAACTCAGGTATATTGATGGGAACTTTTACAATTTCTGACCCCTTCTTACTAGAAAAGAAACTTAATGTACTTAACATAATGCTAGATCTGTTAGAAGAGTGTCCATATTCAGTATTCTTAAATTATGCTCTCCTAAACCCACTTATAAAATGGATTAGATTCAACTTACAGCTCCTTTTTGGTGATTATCTTTTACTGGAGACAGTGAGTTTCCATTTTCAAAGAAAATACCTGAAAATTCCAGTGTTTGGTCCATCTACTGGAGAAATGCACAATTTTCATGGATCCGGACATTGTAGACTAGAATAATGACCCACAATGACTTGTATTTCTTCGTATATTTACTACTTGTAAAACTGTCAATTTGCTTTATCGAGTCCTCTATACTTTTCTCTTCTTTTTTTCAGTATGTGGAGGCATTCTAAAATTATAATGGGATAACAACAGTAATTAGAAATATAGTTAATAATTTTGGGTATAATTCTGGAATTTCAGTTCATGAAAATGGTATTTCACTTTAATAACCATAAAACAATGCCTGTAGCTCTGTTGTTTGGTGTTTGCAATCCTGGGGATTGTTGTATTGTTGCAAAGCAAGCTGCCATTCCCCTGGACTCTCTGAGTGCTTCACTAGATTTTTGCTAGATTTTTACAAGGTCACCACACTTATCTTCCTTTCCTCCTCCACATCTTTACTGGCCAGGAATCTGTTGAAGATCTCTGTCAGGGAATTTACCAGCACACTGATCCTGTGTTACCTGGGCGGTATCCCTTCTGGTCCCTGTACCAATCTTCCTTTACTTCTGTCTCTACTTATATTTCTTCTTCTCCCTCTTTATCCTGATATGTGTTCACTGCTGTCCCTACTCAGGTCTGGCACCTTCCCTGCTTTTATCTCTTATATGCTCTACTTTAGCTCTAATTGCTAGACTAAAATTCTCTTATAACCACATTTACCTTCACCTATTTTTCCCTTTGTCTCCTCTTTAAATCCCTGTATAAAACTTTCTGTCTCTGATGCATTCTTGTACCTTATTTATTCCGTAGCTTGCTTCCTCGCATCTAACTTGTTTTTGTTCCACGTCTTCAAGATCAGCAAAACTCACCTATCTGAAATCACACACCATCCTTTTTATTACTAATTGTTACTCTTCCTCCCACTCTAAACCATGTTATCATTTAACCATGTAATCATTTAATCACTGTTAGCTAACACTGCCTTCACCTGAACATTCATGATCACTGCCTTGATTAAGACCATTCCGTCATGTTTCAACCATATTCAGGAAATCTTTCTGTCTGGTCCCGTTAATTTCTGAGTGAATAACTTCAAGATCCAAAGAAGTCATCTAACCACCATACTCTTCCCTTATCAAACCCATCATTGGAAACAGTGCCTCTTTTGATATGTTTAAATGGAAGTGTATTGCTCAGGTAGAAAGGCACCAGTGACTTTAACCAATAAACTTAAAGTCCTTAAATCTTTTGACCACTGGTTAGCACAACTGTCCTTATATTTAATAGCCTGCTAGCTGATCCAAGGTGAACTGTCTCTTGCTCTTGGGGCCATGAAAGATTCAGTCCTATTTGACCTCCTATTTCTTCTCAAAACGAATGGCTCTACAAACATTTGTGTTAGGCACCCAAATCCACGACAATAAATACATTTTACTGGAGTGATAGGCTTTTAACTCAGTGTATTCACAGCCTATGATATAATTGCCATTGCAGTTCAAGCTAAGTTCATGATGGTAGTACTTTTTCCGTTTTTCTACTTAAATGATGTATATACCTTGGCATCTTAAGGTCCTTGTGATCACTACCCTAGTATTGTTCTTATGGTCCTTTGTTCTTATATCTAGAATTCTGGACTTTGTGGTATAGTCCTGAATAAGCTGACTGAACCTCCAATAGTTCAACACCTCATATCACCATGCACTGCCTCTTAGTGCTGAAGTAAGGCAACTTCCAATCTGCTTGTGTTCATCTTCCTCTCAGACTTCACATTTAATGCCCTCGCATATGAAGGTCACTTATGTATCAGTCATTGCATTTAAAACTAATCTTATTTGGATAAACATCAATGTGTTTTCATTTTATTGTACCTGGAAATAAAAGCAACAATGTGGGTATATTAGGATTCCCAAATAAACACAGGCTATATTGCCATAGACAAAAAACGTGACATTACTGCCTATTAATGAAAATTTAACATGCTGTAAGATTTTATGAGTTACATCTCTTTAGAATGCAATTTCACCAAATGAAGAAACATTTGACCTCCTTCCACAAGATATTCCACAAGATATTTGGAATTAAAATGTCTTGATAGTTTTGTCTTTTTTGGTCATGATTTAGCTGACTTCTGGGAACAGATATTTCTTACTTCAGAAAAATACTATACTAAATGTTTTGCTGTCATGCCTGTAGACAGCACTGGTGCATTGTACTAATTTATTAAGCACAGACATCATAAAGTTTTTCACCTATTACTTGAACATTTTAAAAGGCATCATAACTTTGCTAACTCAACTAAAGATTAAAACAGAAGACTAAGTAAAACTTAAAGATCAAAAAAAAAAAAGTGCAATAAAATGTTTCTTAAAATGAAGAAAGAAGACCAGCAGAGACACAAGTCTTTCATTTTCCAGGAAAGTAACATAAAATTCTAGAATATTGTCTAAGTATTGGAAACATAGAAGACAAGATTTCACCGAGTTTATTTTATGTTAGAATACTTATTCATGCAACTGTATTTCTTCTTATATTTCACACTTCTAAGAGTTGTCATTTGCTTTTTTCAGTGTCCTTGACAGATAATTTGTCTTAATTTTGTTTATGTATGAATTTGCATGTCATCCTTGCACAGGGTACAATGCTATTCTTCTCTGTATCGTTCCAATGTTAGTATATGTGCTGATTCGATAAACAACCGATACAGCAATGAACAGACATCGCATGTCATCATTACATGTGCTGATTCGATAAACAACCGATACAGCAATGAACAGCCATCGCATGTCATCATTACATGTGCTGATTCGATAAAAAAATGATACAGTAATGAACAGCCATCGCATGTCATCATTACATGTGCTGATTCGATAAACAACCGATACAGCAATGAACAGCCATCGCATGTCATCATTACATGTGCTGATTCGATAAACAACCGATACAGTAATGAATAGACATCGCATGTCATCATTACATGTGCTGATTCCATAAACAACTGATACAGCAATGAACAGCCATCGCATGTCATCATTACATGTACTGATTCGATAAACAACCAATAGAGCAATGAACAGCCATTGCATGTCATCATTACATGTGCTGATTCGATAAACAACCGATACAGCAATGAACAGACATTGCATGTCATCATTACATGTGCTGATTCGATAAACAACTGATGGAGTAATGAACAGATATCGCATGTCATCATTACAGGTATAATTGCTAGAAATCCTCCTTGGGAAAATGGAATTTAATTTTTATACTACTTTAAATCAGTCTCATTGAATACATTTTAATAGTACAGATTTTTTAGCTATTGTAAAAATGTCTCTTTTCAGCGTCTGCAATGTTGGCAACCATAGTTTTAGATACTGGAAACAATGTTGACATTTGGGAGCATTAGATGCCAACTGTGTGGTTCCCTGTCAGACTATACATTTGTGATAGTATATGTCTGGGACTTGTTTAAAACACTTCATATCTGGAGAGTGAAAGACCCTTTAAGAATACTTGTAAATACAAAGATGAGAATATAAAAGGAGAGAGAGGGAGACAGGGAAGAGATAGCTATAATAGGATGGCTGAGACAGAGAAATATGATTTTGCTGTTTTCAATCTGAAAAAAAAAACATGCTTCATGATAGCATTATTTCCTAGAGTACTCAAACCACCACTGTGCCAATTCCTGAAGTACAAATTCTTTCATGCAAACACCTAACTTAAATCAAAATTTAAAAAAATGCTATTTGAAAGGGTACAAGACTCACCCTGCACCCTGCATAGGTTCATAGGTTCATAGGCAGGTACTAGCTATCTCCCCAAAGGCATTTATAAGCCTAGCCAGAATGTGTTGGCTTTCACCACCCCCTTAGATTAGTTCCCTGTACCTCTGTCCAGCAGAGCCACTGAAGTGATCACTGGGGTAAACTTTCTGTTTCCCATTCACTCATCAAGGTTTCTCTTGAAGAGTGTTAGTGAGGAGCTCTGCCTAATGTAGATTGGAATCTTGTTCCAAAGCATGGGAAGTCTCTGGGACAGGAATCTATCCCTCCAGCATGTCCTATTTATTGTTGTGGTGAGGTTTAGATCCCCTAGAGTGTGTGGCTCGAGGGGATAAGGTTTTCTTTAGGTGGAGCATGTCCATCAATTCTGGGTTGGACATGGCCTTGTATGTCAGGCAGAAAT
This sequence comes from Protopterus annectens, assembly GCF_019279795.1. Taxonomy (NCBI): domain Eukaryota; kingdom Metazoa; phylum Chordata; order Ceratodontiformes; family Protopteridae; genus Protopterus; species Protopterus annectens. The sequence continues at coordinate 525,118,125 of NC_056732.1, forward strand.
CACCTCTGAGCAGGTGGTATGCAACTGAGTACAGCTGGAGTTTCTTTAGTCGAGCTGCATAGGGCATCTGTTTGAGGCCAGTGATCCTCTTGGTGAGGTACTTCTGTGGTCTTTCTAGCTGTTGAAGGTGTCTTGTAAGATACATCCCAAATGGGGCTTTGTACTCTATGATGGGTCTGATGAGTGATGAGTAGAGGGGCACAATGACCTCTTTTGATCTGGATGCAAACCCTTTTGTGATTAAGTGGGCTACATAGAAGGATTTTCTAACCACATTGACAATGTGATTATCAAAGGAGAGATTACTATCTACTTGGGTCCCCAGATCCCTTATTATGTTTTCCGTATTTAGGGGACTACCACCTATGTAGTAGTTTGTGGGTACTTTGTTTTTTCTAAAAGGGATGTCTATGCACTTTTTGGCATTTAGCTTGCGGCCATGATTTTGACACCAGGTATCCATCTCAGTGAGACCCTTTTGGAGGATGTCTGTGTCAGCCAGAGAGTCAGTTATAGCCCCTAGTTTGCAGTCATCTGTGAACTTGGTGAGCCATAGTCCTCCTGTGCTTGCCTGTACCTCTAAGAAGTATATGCCGAACAGGAGGGGTCCTAGGACTGAGCCCTGGGGAGCGCCACTTGTAACCGGTTTAGAGTCAGACCTAGCTCTTGCAACTCACACCATGTGGGTTCTGTCCATGAGCCAGCTGGCAACCCATATTTTGACATAGCGGTTTATGTTCAGGCTGGTGAGCTTGTCTATAATACCAGAATGGGGAATGGTGTTGAAAGCCTTTGCGAGGTCTAGGTAGACTGTGTGTACCACCTTTCCCTCATCTATAGCCTTGGTAACTGTCTCAAAGAACTCCACCAGGTTTAGGAGGCATGATCTGCCCTTAACAAAGCCAAACTGGGTAGGGTCCAGTGTTTGGAGGATCCCAATGTCTCTGTTAATGAGTTCCATGATGATGCACTCCATAGCCTTGCAGACCAAGCTAGTCAGGCTTATAGAGCGATAGTTCCCGGGGTCTGTTGTGGTTCTACCTTTGTGGAGCAGAATAACCGTTGCTCTGCACCACTCTATGGGTACGTAGCCTGTGGAGAGGCTGAGTTTGAGCAGTGTGTTTAGGTGAGGGGTTAGTTTGTCTTTGAGCTTGTGTAGGACGAAGCCTGGGATGCCGACCCATTGATGCTGTGTTTTTGGCTTTGGAGAGGGCTGTTTTAACCTGAGTGTCTGTGATTTCAGGGGCTCTACATTCTTCTGGTATGGTTATGGGCCCTTTTGGGGGTGAGAGTGGGGTGAAGTTTGCACTGAACCTGTCTGCCAGGATGTTGGCAATATCGGTCGGTTCAGTGTATTTTGTGCTATTCTGCACTACCTCCGAGCAAATCTGAGCATTGCCACTTAGATTCTTGACATAGCTAAGGAATGCCTTGTGATTATCTTTGGAGTCCTTGGCAATTTTTCTTTCTAAGCTTGCCTTGGATGATTTTATGAGGGATCATAGTTTCTTGCTGATACTGATCAGGGATGTCTTCCCTTCTTGGGATTTTACTCTTTTCTGTATTAGTTTCCTCCTTCTATTGTATAGCTTGTTTATGGCAGGGGTCCACCAAACTGGTTTCATTTTCTTGGAGGAGTGAGTCTTGGTTTTGCTTGGGCTAGTACGATCCATGCATTCTTGCAGGTGCCCATAGAATGCATTAGTAAAGGATTTTTCAGCTTGGACAGCATTATCCTTTAGCATGGGGACTTTGAAACTTTCCACCTCGGTCTTAGGTAATGTGAAGTTTGCTTTTGAAAAGTTTTTCATGGTGGTTTCCTTGTCCGGGGTGGGGAAGGAATGTGGATATAAAAAGTGATTTGTTTATGGTCAGATCTAATCAGTGAGGGGTTGACCTCTGATGTGGAACACTGGTGCCCATGTTGGTGATGACCAGGTCCAGTATGTTGTCATCTCTGGTGGGAGTGATGACCAGTTGATCCAGGGCATTTGAGTTTATAAATTCTAGGAAATGTTGGGCAAGGGAGTTAGTACTTGAGTAGTTCTCCCAGTTGATGTTTGGGTAATTGAAATCACCCAAAATTAGGGTGTTTGGTAGGACCTTTATGTTTCCCGGTGGTTTCAGAAATTTGGAATGGGGGTCCTGGGACATGGTGGATCATCTGTAGCAAGCTACAATTTGGATTGCAGTTTTGCTCATTGTTAGTTGCCCGTTGTTAGTTGCACGTGGATGATCTCTGAAGCATCGTGCTGTGCCACTAACCTGGAGGTGTGGGTATCCTTGATGAATATGGATACGCCCCCCACCTTTTGTATTTTGGTCTGGGTTCTGTGGCCAAAATGTATGGTGTGCATTGTAGCCTGGTAGTGCTGGGGTGCTCTCTGGAGCCTAAAACCAGGTTTCTGTTACTGCACATATATTGATTTTCTCCATACTGAGGAGTGCCTCAAGTGCATGCATTTTGAGGTTTAGATTTCTGGCACTGAGTAGCATTACCCTCAGTTTTTTGTTACTTGTGGTATTTATGGTGGTGGGTTTGTCTTTTGAGCCTAGCCTAAAAAAGGCACTACAGGGGTGGCAAGAGCCTTGGCCAGTATTTAAAAGCCTAAGGGTGACAGGTGCAAGCCATCTCTAGTGAAGCAATGTGGCTTGTTGAGCATGTCATCCCAGGTGAACAGACACTGGATCCCCTTTGAATGACACCAGAAACTTAGCCAATTGTTGAAATTGATAGTTTTTCTTTATACCGTGGTATCATTCTTGTTGAGGGCAGGATGCTACTCAGGGTCAGGGTCATACCGACCTGGGTTACGTGATCAGAGAGCTCTTCCATGTCTCTTTTCATGTAGTCCAGGGAGGTATGGCTCAGGTCATTCACACCAACATGGACAATGACAGAGTCATATTTGTACTTGTTCTGGAGTGACCCGAGTGCTTGTGTTATGTGGTGGATCCTGGCACCCGACAGGCAACTAACAGTAACCTTCTCCTTATTCAGCCAAGTGAGTGAGACGTCAGTGTGCCTGACCATAGAGTCACCTATTACTAGTATGCTGGGTATGTTATTTTGCCTTAAGGGCTGTGATTGCGTAGCACACTGGTTTTGTGAAGTATGTGTTTCATGGTTTGTGCTGGGGGGGTGGAAGTTGCTTGGATGTCTGCTTTGGAGGTCTCTGCTGCTTTTGCAGATTTTTATTTAGAGCCTCCACGTATGTTTTTGTGTATTTATTTGTGTTTTTTGCCAGTGCTGGTTTAATGAGTCTATGTGAGACTGGTGGTGTGATGCAAGTATTTCCCTTCTCCTCTTGACTGTCTGATCCAGTCTTGGGTTAAGAGTTTGGCTGTATAATTGCATCTCTCGCATGTATTAGTGTTTGGTGGTAGGAGGAGAGGGTTGTCTGTGTACATGAGGCAGTTGTAACATTGCCTCAAAATGCCCAGATTCACCAGTTGGACTGGAGAGTACACCTGAAACTGCCCTTTGGACATGCCTGGATAGGTACAGTGAACTGTTTTACTGAATGGCAGGTAGGGCTGAGTAGAGAGCCTTGTTCTTCTGTGTAGTATAGGGGGGGTCTAGTGCTTGCTATGAGTTTTGAACAAGTGCCAGGCTGACAAATGAATGGCTTGAGTGCTTAAGTTGAAAGTTTGTCTAGTTCCAAGGGAAAAATTGAAGTGGAGACTTTGTGGCGTCGGGAATAGTTATACTCTAGCTAACTGGGCAAATGCATTTTTTATTGCAGGGAAATGAAAGAGATAGAAATTAGCCCAAAATGGCCAATAAAGTACTAATTTCTGGGCTGAAACTACTCCTCCAGGAACAGATAGGCTGCTCAAAGCTCCCCCCTCTCACAGGTGAACAGAGAAACTTCCTTCTGTGATGACCATGTCCTGGCCCAGCAATCAAGGAGCCTCAATCCTCACTACTAACACCAGAGAGGTTGTCTCCTAGAAGAGGAAAGGATAACTAATACACACAGTAAAGTACAATTTCCCTTAAGTGCACACAGAGATCACAGTCAGTCTGGGACTGGCTGCTGCCTTGCTCACCAGGTCCCCAATAAGCCTCCCCACTGGCACAGCTATAGGGTCCAGGTCTCAGCCTAACTGGGCAAGCTAGAACCTCCAGTACCCTCTCTGTCCAACCAGTGCTTCATGTCCCTGCCCAAGTAGCTGACACAACACACACACACTTTGTGATAAGTATTTATACAACTTCACAGACACTCCTGGAAAAGGCTGAGACAGATTCTCCAGCTGTGCCCCTTTACCCAGACTGTACAGTAGTAATTACTGCCACCACCCAGTTAATAATATCAGCTACTAAAAGACCCTTAAAAGGGTGTCCAATTATTACTGTGCAGTATTAATATTCAATGGTAATGTGACTATACAATCTAAGGCTTATCAGAGTGACCTATTACAATAAACTCTATATAAATATGCAATGTAGTCTAGAGCTTATCTCTACACAAAGCAGCCACAGGTAGAAGGTTTTAAAAATATTTAGTAATCAATAATTAAAACACAAGACAAATCTACTACACACCAGAGATATCTAAGAGTTCACAGATCACACCGAAACTTAAAATAATATTGTGGGAAAGATCTGATTACACAGATAAATACTTAATCTAACTTTCTAATCTTTAGCTAATCTTAAGAGAAAATACAGTGCTACAATCCTACTTACATGCATAAAGAGTATAAGCAGTGCTGGTAAGTAAGATGTCCAAGATCAAAATGCGTCCAGGTCTCTTGTGAGAAATAGTATTTAAACATTATTAACAAACATGTCTCTAAGGCCCTCCCAAAATTACATAATTTTTGACACTTATGTTTTCCCTGTATTCATATTGCATCATCTTAACACCTGGTCGAAGTTTTTCAGGCCACAAACTGCATTATTTAGCAATCTAACACCTCCTCAGAAACTTACAATGATACAAGACATTTCACATGTATATGCTAACAGAAACTAAAGCAATAAAAGCACCTTCCACATCTAAATTCTAGTCATAAACTTTAGCCTTAAAATAATGGCATGAAATCTTCATCCAGCTGCCCTCTGGCCAAATTCCAGCATGAAAGGATACAATATGCTTCACTGGGCCAGTAGAGTGCAATGTTGTCACATATTTTGCAGTTCCACATTTCACAGTGTTTTCTTACATTTAAAAACACAAGCCTGTATTTTACATTTATTTGTACAGTTGATAGAATTATATAACAAATTCTATTTGACTAGGCTGGCAGCCTTTGCCCATCTCTCCCTAGTCATCACACCTTCTATCCAAGTAAGGTATGGGCAAACACAGAGATTTGTAACACAGCCCTGAATTCAGCACTAACCTGAAAACTAGACTATACTAGCTTAGAAAGGTGGGAAACAAATATATATTTTTTCAGAAAATAAAGCAGATACAATCAAAAAAACAATTTAAATGCACAGAAAAGGATACTTATTGCTATATATCTCAGATCAGAGTTGTAGTCAATGGTCCTAGTAATAAAGTAGGAAGAAACACAAATACAGTAAAAGCAGATGAATAAAGTGCAACTTTTTTATACATATAAAACAATAGAAAACGAACAAACTGATTTAAACAAGTTACCCAATTAACCAGAAAAAAGCTCAAAACTGAGCCCTGTTCCAGCAGTCTTCAATCAGACAAGTTCTAACTGCACACTTCCACTACTAGGGTGCAGGGGAACCTTCTCCAAAAAAAGATGGCCTGGATCAGTGCTCAAGTTATACAAACAAAGCTAGATTCAGCAGGCCTGAATTTGGTCCTATGCTACAGCAACAAGGCGTACCAATTTCAGAAAGAAACAGTTCAAATAAGCAGGCACAATAAGCCTATGACCAGAAATTCCCAGCTCAGAAGGGCAGAATCCAGCCTCTCCTCCCGCAAGAGTGCAGACCACAAAATTTCTTAATGTAGAATAACTGGCCTGAAGCCCAAGTGCTTAAACCAGAACTAATACACTTTTAGAATAGCAGACACTGAGCCTTCAATCAGCAATTCCCAGCTTAGAAGGATGTAAGCTTTCTGTCCTGCCACAACAGTCCAGACCACAAACCTTCTTAATGTAAAACAACTGGTATGAAGCCCAAGTGCTTAAACCAAAATACTTAGAATAACATTTACAATTTAATCAGCATGACTTCTTAATTTCTTATTCCTACTATAAAGTCACGTGAACTTATACAAAATTTAATTTTTTCTTTCTCCAGTAACCCCAGTCTCACATGATACTTCATAGTCATTGATCCAAACATTTCTTTACAGCATGTAGTAAGATGACAAAAATGAGAAAAAAACAACTGATAATCTCAGCTTCAGGAACAAAAACAATGTCAGGGCTGCACAAGTCACCGTCTTTGGATGCCTAAAAGATTTGGTTACTCTGCTTTAGAGCACAGCCTGCTTACGTCAGTTCACCTTAAAACTTCTAGTATTCCCAAATCTTAACTGAAATAAAGGGCTTAGATGTGTTGTTGTGCAACAAGCTCTTATCTGTAACACCTTCCTTTTTAGTCTCATGGTTGTAAAGCTTTTGTCTTGTTTCTATTTCTAAGATATAACATAAATTTATCACTTTAAACAGCTAGTAAGCCATTCATGGAGAGATGTAGGTGGGATAAGATGCCATTATGTCTAGGGGTTATTCTTTATCGGTTTAAAAAGACTTGTTTAATACAATTTAATTGTATTCTGCATTTTCCCCATTCCCTATCTTTAATTCATTACTTTATTCTGCTTTTTTTCCTTTGTGTTTTCTTTTGTGGATTCTAGGTTTCTGTTTTACTATAGGTTGAGTGTATTCAGGAAAGCATCATTCATTTTTTTGCTTTGTTTCTGTTAATCAATATAGCTAACAGCCACCCCATTTGGTTTATTATAGCTTTGTAGTCTAATACTTCATAATACCTCATAGATATGTATTTTGATACTTATTCTTTTTATGTTGTTGATCAAAGTGTACATTACTATGAAATTGTAAAGCTGTCAGTGTAAAATGTATTAATTGCTTATTTATCTCATAGTGTTGACATTTATGACATGTGGTTTTAAAATGATGATTAACCTGCTCATAATAACTTAAATGGTAATATGTTATATCTATAAGCTGAATATAGGCAGCAATGGATCTGAGAGAGGAAGGGACACGATGTTTTCGTTCACTGATATCTTATTTCGTTCCATGGTGGCAAACATTTTTGTTATTGCCAGTTTGTCATTTCAAATCTAGGAGACATGTAAATGTCTTGATCTCTGTCTGAAGTGGCAATGTCTGTTCCCTTGTATATAATCTAATACCACTCAATGGCAATAGATTTGGCCCTCCTTGCTAAGATGGGTGAGAATTATTTGCTATATTCATAATGCTCCAAAGTCATCTAAGATGATACACATTGCTGGGAAGCAAACAGAAGAGAAAAACTGGAAGCAAAAGGTTTGTAGAGCTCATTCCACTATTTTCAGTCCTCTTTATGCTATCCAAGGGTCAAAGGTCTAATCAGGATTTGAGAAGTATTCAAAAAGAGCACTGTCTTTGTTGATGCACTCAAAGGGAATATCAGATGAGGAACATTTTAAGTACGTATATTTCAGAAAATGAATTTCTAGTTGGAGCAGCAGATCAGAATTAATCAGATGTGCTGATATCTGAAAAAGGTCACTGCAGATAAAAGTGCAGCAATGTAAATTATATTCATCTTCAGAGGTTCAAATACAGCACTATACTACTGTATAAAAGTACATAAATGTTTATATTAACTGATTAAGATATAGTCAAGTAAAATATTTAGTTTTTTTGTATAAGAATATGTGAGGAATTTGTAAATGCTTACTATAAATGTTATTCAGATCTATAAGTGGCAAATGAATGGGGATTAAAGAGAAATTGTTATTTTATAAGTTATATACTTGATCAAGAATTGTGATTTAATGACAGGGATAGATATAAATTATAAATTGAACATAAACTCTTTAGCTAATGTTGCATCCCTGATAAACAGTTTGCTGGTCAAGAGCATTGCAGCCTTGAAATGAAGCCAGTAACAGTGATTGAAAGGCCTTCATGTCCTTCATGATTCCGTTATTGTCTGTAAGTTTACTTTGCTATGACAGATTGCTAATGCATTTTATATAAATGGAACTGGCCATCTTACTCTCTGCCATGTGCTGTTTTCTTTTTTCTCTCTGAAATTTCTCTTTGATTTACTGCTGACTACAGTTATACAGTTTTCCATTTTCCCATATTAGCTAATTTTAGCTTCACTTATTGCTTGTGAGCAAGTGATTAAATGAATCAGGAACTAGTCTAATTTTGTTTTTGGACCTAACATGTTTTACTCTGCCTACATGAATCAATATGCCTGAATTTATGTCTGTGAATCTTCTTTTCCTTGTATTTCAGATACCCACAGATGCATTTTGTGTAAATGTATGCCACTTGTGTGTGTGTGTGTGTGTGTGTGTGTGTGTGTGTGTGTGTGTATGGGTGTGTGTGTGTGCGCGTGTGTGTGTGTGTGTGTGTGTGTGTGTGTGTGTGTGTGTGTGTGTGTGTGTGTGTGTGTGTGTGTGTGTGTGTGTGTGTGTGTGTGTTTGTGTGTGTGTGTGCACGCGTATGGGCACTTGTGTGCATGCGAAGATGGGTTCAAGTATAACATTTTTATATACATATATTTACTTGCAGAAGCACACACACACACACACACACACACACACACACACACACACACACACACACACACATACACACACACACACACACACACATACACACACACACACACACACACACACACACACACACACACACACACACACACACACACACACAAACATTTTTGAAAATGCAATGCAAGCATTTTGTGCCTACAATTCTGCCTCATTACTTTGTTTTATCTAAATGTTAGATAGTACTGACCGGTCCCTGAAAGAAGATTATCTGTATTGTTTAGGCATATAATTATATATATTTTGCTCCTTCAGTCAGAGGCATGCCATTGAAAAGACAAAAAGCAGAGAGACAGACCCCCAGACTCTCAAGAGCCTGCACAGAGTGCAAGATGAGTGCAGGAGCTCACACAGGCAATATGTCTGCCGTGCGATCCAGGAACAACCGGCAGGGGGGTGCATGACAGCTCCAGCACTAATCTTACATGGACTAAGCCCTGGTATGCAAATCACCTCATTTGTAGGAGAAATCCATGCAAATGAGGTGATTTTTCAATCCAGGAAGCTTGCAATAATCCATGCAAGACTAGTGCAATCTGCAGAAATGTACTCGGTTAGAAACCGAGTACATTTCTGCAAATTCCAAAACGGAGCTATGACAGCTTCAAATAAAGGCTGCATATCATTGAGGAAGCATGCCAATGGCCAAGTATAAGGTCATTGTCACTGCAAACTATTTAAAAAATGTAAAAATCAATTTTTATTTTTTTTTTTGCCAATCTCAGCTGTTTAAGCATAGGACAGCGGTGCGCAAACGGGATCGGGGGAAAATAAGAAAATAAACATAAAATGAGCATTCTTACTAAAATCAGTATTCTGCCATGCAAGTCAATGGCAGACAGAAGACAACCTGGCCAGTGAGTAGTGGCTGCTAAGGGGGCAGGCTCAGTGTGAGACATGTAACTATGCATTAGCAGGCAATCCTATGCAAATGAGGGAAAGCTTAGGGAATCCCAGTTTTCCCCAGGGTGTGAGGCAGGTCCCAAGAGTGTAAGAGCATGAATAGCTGGGTGCAAGACTAGGATATAGGTGACATCATGGGTGTGTGTGTCGGGCATACTGTAAGTGGATTGGAGCCCTGTGGCTCGGGACTACTCCTAGCTTAGCACAGCTAAGCTAGAGGTGTGTCCAAACTGCGTAGCACTCTTTAGAAAGTGTAAGCCGATGTGCGCGCAGCGCACTGGGTCTTACAGGAAGAAAAAAGAAGTTAAACCAGGAAATAGCAGCTCCATGCACATTTGAGCACTCCATTTGTGCGGTGCACACACAGGCTTAAACAGGGAGACAATGGGAAGGGAAAACAGCAGTAAGAAGGTAATCAAGGAGAACTACCTTAGCTGACAGGTGAAATGTATCAGAAACAGCCAAATTATACAGGCAGCAGCCCAGCTCAGCACACCACTATAAACTAAGCAAACACCTGTTCCCCTTGTTTTTCCCAAAACGTCTGCACCACCGGTGTATACAGACGGGGAATTTTACAAAACTAAAGTAAGAGAAAAAAATTTAGGGGCTCCTTTTGCTATCATAAACCAGCATGTGCAATAGGCTGATGGTGGTGAGAATGTGAATGCTGCTGAGCAATCCACAGTGAGGAGACAGAGAAGAGTGTACAGACCTGGGGTAATCTACCAAGGGCTACATTAGCTGGAGATAGTGGAGCACTATAGGGTGGACAGGGACCTCCTACAGCAAATTGTTGAGCTGTGCTGCCCAAGCCTCACACACAGAACTAACAGAGGGGAACCCATCCCAGTGGATACCAAGGTATGTGTAGGCCTAAGAATACTAGCTACATGTACCTTCCAAAGGCCAAGTGCGGATATGATTGGGATTTCACAGGCATCAGCATCCAGGATACTCCACCAGTTCCTGGATGCCATGTCAGCACATGTCGGTGAGCACGTATATTTCCCCATCACTTGTGAGGCATTGGCCAGCAATATGCATCTCTTCCACCAAATAGCAGAATACCCTGAGGTACTGGGTGCAATAGACTGCACGCACATATGCATTAAAGCACCACCAAGTGAGCGAGGTAGGGTCTAAATCAACCACAAGGGCTTCCCCTCCATCAACTGCCAGGTCATTTGTGATGCCCAGGGCATAATAATGAATGTGTGTGCTGGCTGCCCTGAAAGCTACCACGATTCCAACATCTAGCATCTGATGCAGCTGTACCAGACATTTACCATTGGGGATATCCCACATGGTCACCTAGTGCGAGATGCTGGATATGCACTGTAGCCATGGCTGATGACACCCATCAGAAATGCACACACACCCGAACATAATACAGCATGTGTTTGGGATGCTCAAGTCATTGTTCCGGTGCCTGGACATATCTTGTGGAGCCTTGCAGTACTCACCAAATTGTCCTTGTATGTGCCATGCTACACAATATGATCCTGCAGAAACAGCTGCAGCAGGAACAGCATGGGGTAGGGCCACACATCCCCCCACCAGTGCCAAAGCCTGCACAGGTACAGAGTGACTTGGAGGAGGAACAACCTGAGCCTGCCCCAGTAGGCAGAAGGAGGCATGCCCAGTATGCCCTGGCTCTGGCAAAGAGGCAATGCATAGCACATGAACTGACACAGTAGGGACCCAGGGAATGACACCTCTCTCGAACTCACACATGCAGTAAAAGGGATGCCAAACATGACACTACCTGTGCTCAACCATGTATAGGGAGTGTACTATGTGCATCTGACATAGGGATCCCTGCAGCACTACCCTCAATACTGGGACACCCACAAGGTAAGTGACTCACACATGCCAGTTGGGAGGGCACATACCCAACAACAGTCACAGCCAGCAGGATAGGTGTAGACAAACACAAGCAAATGCTGTACTATGGCCTCTGAATGAGCCCTATGGGTAACCCCTCCCCCAGGCCTACACAGACAGACTACAGCAGGCCAGGCAGTTGGATGTAAGTTGTGAAGTCTAGGAATTCAGAAACTAATATGTAGGTAGTGAAAGCTAAGATCTTATGTAGTACACTGGTATGCCTCTAGCCAGCATGATAGATACGTCCACAGACTGAAATGGTGTATCCGACATACCAGCACAGTCCTAGCAACTGAGTAAACGTGTCAGGTGTGCCCCACCATCCTACTTACACTTATAGTAACAGTCAAGTGTGGCCCCCCACCCCTGTGTAGAAATGTAGAAACAGTCAGGTGCCCCTCCCACTATGCAGAAATGTAGCAATAGTCAATGCCAAATGCTACCTGTCGGTGTACAACACAAAGGTTAGCAGCGCAGTACAGACTACCTGGACTTGATCCATGCATGCAATATAGATGGCCATACTGGGCATGCTCACACACTTTAACACATGAAGGCCATGTCTGCAAACACCAGTGAACCAGACATATCTGGCAGTTGCAGTACTTATTGCAGACACATGTCAGTATGCACCACTCCTGCCTTGCATACACAGTGGATGGGAATACAGACAAATATTTAAGGGCAACACACTATAATAAGCCAAAGGTTGATGGACATAGATATGTGGAGGAGGGTGACCGTGACAAGGAGCCATCTGGGCCTGTTCCAGCCAGCACACAGCCAAAGGGCCCCAAACACATGAGGTGCAGGTGTCACTCACTGCAGATACTGGCCACCAGTATCTGTCAGCATGACAGGCTACATGGTGCACGTATGTGAAACATGACTGTACAAGGAAGTAGTCACTTAGTAGCTGTATACACGTACCTGTGGCATATGACCCCATGTGTGCCTGCATGTGGCATGACAACCCCTACATGAATGGGTTATGGCCCATGCACACCACCCACCCCATAGCAGTATCTTGATAAGCCTGCTGAGGTCATCCAATGTGAAATACACCTTTGGGAGAGTTGTAGCTCAGTAATCACCATGGTGTGTCCCATAACTATGCACTGCTGTAGTGGTAAACTAGTTAGGTAGTAGTTCTAACCCCAGACTTGGCAACTGTGTGAGTCTGTGTGCGTGTCACTCTGTCTTTGACTGTGTAGAGAGAAATGCTTTTTAGGCTACTCACACTCCATACAATTCATATACTCACCTTTGGCAAGGCTGCTGATGTCACTCACCAAGCAATACACATCTGTGAAAATCACAGCCCAGTAATCTCCGTAGCACATCCCGTAACTGCGTACTGCTGTAGTGTGATGAAGTAGTTAGGTAGGTGTTCTAACCCCTGACCTGGCAACTGTGTGGGTGTATGTGTGTCTGACTGAGTAGAGAGCAATGTTTTTAGGCCACTCACACTCCGTACAATTCATATATTCAACTTTGGCAAGGCTGCTGATGTCACTCACCTGGAAATACAACTCTGGGAAAGTAATAGCCTATTAATCCCTGTAGCGCATCCTGTAACTGCATACAGATGTCGTGTGATAAAGTAGGTAGGTGTTGTAACCCCAGACTTGACAACTGTGTTTGTGTGTGTGTGTGTGTGTGTGTGTGTGACTGAGTAGAGAGCAATGCATTTTTATGCTACACACACTCCATACAACTCATATACTCAACTTTGGCAAGGCTGCTGATGTCACTCACCTAGAAATACACCTCTGGGAAAGTCATAACCCAACAATCTCCATAGCGCATCCTGTAACTGCATACTGCTGTAGTGTGATAAAGTGGTTAGGTAGATGTTCCAACCCCAGACTTGGCAACTGTGTGTGTGTGTGTGTGTGTGTGTGTGTGTGTGTGTGTGTGTGTGTGTGTGTGTGTGTGTGTGTGTGTGTGTGTGTGTGTGTTTCTTACTGTCTTAGACTGAGTAGAGAACAATGCTTTTTAGGGTACTCACACTCCTTAGAATTCATATACTCAACTTTGGCAAGGCTGCTGATGTCATCCACCTAGAAATACACCTCTGGGAAGGTTGTAGCTCAGTAATCTCTGTAGCGTGTCCTTTTACTGCGTACAGCTGTAGTGTGATCTAGAACTGTGTTAGGGTTCCATCTCCACCCATGGCAGTTCTGGATGTTTTGTGTGTAGTCCAATGTCTGTGCATGGAGGAATGCATTATAAGCTACTCACTCACAGTACATTTCAAATGCCTTACTTTGGAAATCCTGCTGATGTCATTCATTGTGAAATGCACCTTTGGGGAAGGACTTCTCTAGTAATCCCTGTGGTGTGACCTATAACAGCTCCATGCTGTAGTGTGATATAGACCTTGGTCAGGGATTCTATACCCACAAGTCTTTTATGGATATTTTGTGTGTGTCATACTGTCTGTGTAGGGAGCAGTGCATTTTGGGCTAGTCACTCACAGTACAGTTGAAATGGCCTTCTTTGGTAATCCTGCTGATGTCATTCAACGTGAAATACACCTTTGGGGAAAAAGTACTCCAGTAATGTCCGTGGCACGTACTATAACTGCGTAGTGCTGTAGTGTAATAAACTAGTTAGGTAGGGGTTCAACTCCCAGACATAACAGGTGTGTGTGTGTGTGTCTGTGTTTGTAAGTCATATCCTGTGTAGAGGTGGGTGTGAGTATGTGACACCTGTGGGCAATATGAAGGGGATTTTGCTTATTTCTTTTATGGTGGCCCTACTGTATATCACAATATCAACCATACAGGGATAACAGATGTAAATTAGCTGAAAGGCTGGGGTGCAAAGCCATACCCATACATGTGACATCAAGGACAGCCACTTGTTTGGCTGTGGGGGGGATGCCTATTCGTACAAGAAATATAGTGTGTGGGGCCTCTCAACTCCATTAACAATGCATGTGGACATATGTATGTGTATTTGTTAATCTGCCATTGCTATCTACAAATGTATGGCCATATATACCTATATAGATTTACATATCTGCCAATATATATATATATATATATATATATATACATATATATATATATATATATATATATGTGTATATATATATATATATATATATATATATATATATATAAACTATGTCTGTATACACTTACAGAGATATATATCTGCATACACATATCTAAAGTGCTGTGTATATGTCGACATATAGGTGTAGACACATATATGTGTCGATGTAGGCATATGCATGTATATATGCGCATATATATTGATATATATATATATATATATATATATATATATATATATATATATATATATATATGTGTATGTATATAGTTTTAGAAATTAATATATATATATATCTACATACCTAGATATGTTGTATGTGTTTAGATATTAATATAGGTACACACACATACATTTAGATGTTGGTATACATTCTCTGTACTGTTGCATGACTGGAGTGGATGATATGTTTCTGCAAACATCAAATGTCTTTGTATCTGTCATGGCTTAGTGGTAAATCACTTTGTCTATGCTGTGCAGGGTCCTCGGCTTGAGCCCTGCAAGAGCTTTTTATTTTTTTGCTGGGCAAAACACGGCCCATTGGATACACAGTGATTAAGGCACTTTAAAGCAGTTGTAAGCATGTTTGTGCGGGTTTGCGCAGAGCTAAGCAATGCCTACACAGGTTAAGCAATTCTGCAGCTAACTGAGTATAAGAAACTGTAACCAGACTTTAGCTGTGCTTACCTCCACGCAAAACCATGCAAACCCACGTACAACTGCTTTAAAGTGCCTTAATCACTCTGTATCCATCGGCCCTTGTTCTGCCGAGCAACAAAATAAACAACTTATTCTAGGCTCGAAACCAGGAACATGCACACCACAGCCCAAGTGATTTACCTCTAAGCCATCTCAGATATACATGACCCTGCTGTATTTACAAACATATAATCCAGACCAGTCATACAACAGTACAGAGAATGTATTCCAACATGTAGATATATGTGTGTGTGGAAATATATTAATGTCTAAACAGATACAACATATTGATATATGTAAATATATATATATATATATATATATATATATATATATATACATACATATATGTAAGCAGATATATATAGTTATATAGGTATATACAGACATACATCTGTAAATAAAGTGGGAACATAGGAGAAACATATATGTCCACATGCTCCATTAATGGGGTTGACAGGCACAAACAACATACGTCATGCACAAATAGGTATTTCCCCCACACAGCCAAACACATCTGCCCTGCAATACACTACCAACTGTTGCAGATCCCATAACCAGGACCTTACACGGCAAGGGCACAAGATGTTAACAGTACTCCATCCCACCTGTATGATGTCAGGCTGGTATCAGTAACATATCATGCAATACAGTCAGGCTCATAATGATTCCCATATTGCAGTCATCTGTTACCTTTGTTAGCCAGAGTCCCATACTGTTGGCCTGTACTTCAGAAATGTAGATGCCAAACAACAGTGGTCCCAGGACTGAACCCTGAGGTACTCCACTTGTCACTTGTCTGGAGATGGAGTTGGAGTTAGTTACACCTACAGTTTGGGTTCTGTCAGTAAGCCATGTGGCAAAGCAACGAGTGGCATAGGGATATATGGCCGGATTAGTATGCTAATCTATGTTTCCAGAATGGGGGATGGTGTTGAAGGGCTTGGCGAGGTCCACATAGGCTTTGTGGACTGTATTACCCTCTTCAACAGCTATGCAGACTTGAGTCAAAGCAGTCAATAAGTTTCAGGAGACAAGACTGGGCCTCCATGAGCACAATCTGTGTGGGGTCCAGTGTTTGACGGTTGCCAATGTCTGCGTTCAAAACATCGCTGATAATGCATTCCATATCCATGAAGATCAGGCATGTCAAACTGATGTGGCGGTAGTTCCAGGGATCACAGGTGGATCCCCCCTTGTGGAGTGGGATAACAGCAGGTCTGCGCCACTCAGTGGGCACTAGGCCTGATGCGAGGCTATGATTACACATGACAGTTAGGTGAGTTGCCATTCCATTTTGTAGTTCATGTAGTACACAGCCCAGGATGTCATCTGGTCCCATGGATGCTGTATTCTTAGTTGTGGGTAGTGCATTGTCCTCCTGTGTGGCCGTGATTACTGGGCAATGGAACCCTTTACATATTGACATGGGCCCTTTTGGGGGTGTGAGGTGGTGAATGTGGCACTAAATCAATCTGCCAGAATATTGGCACATTCCGTTGGGGCAGTCTATGTAATGCCATTCTGTTGCAGCTCAGAGCACTTCTGAGCATTACCAGTTAATATTTGGACATAACTATAGAATGCTGTGTGGTTATCTGTGGAATATGTGGCGATTTTAGTTACATAATCAGCTTTGGCAGATTCCATGAGGGATCTCAACATCTTGCTGGGGCTGGTAATGGAGTTGTTTGCATCCTTGGATTATCCTTTTTTCTTCAACAGTGTCTACCATCTGTTGTATACTCTGTTAATGGCAGGAGACCACCAGACTGGCTTGATAATTTAGGAGGTGGGCGTCGTGCTTCTATGTGGGATGTCAGGAATCATGCACAAGTGGCTGTGCTTATAAATGCCTTAGTGCAGGGTTCATCAGTTGAACTGTCAGCTCCTGTCTCCATGGGTGTCACAAACATTGTCACTTCTCCCTTGAGTAGCATGAAGTTGGCCTTGGAGAGGTCTTTTACGTTTTACGGACAACTGTATATACATTCCTTTCACATGTTCAATTTGATTAGGCTATGGTGGGATTCCTTTGGTGGAACTGCAGTCCCATGTACTGTTGTGATGGCTTAGTTGTTAATTACTGTGACTATAGTGTACAGGGTCCTGGTTTCATGACCTTCAAAGGAAGGTTATTTTTGTTCTGGCCAGAACAGCAGTGAATGCATACAGACAGATTAGGGCAATTTAGGCTAGTCACATTCAATACAAATCAAATGCCCTACTTTGGCAATCCTGCTGATGTCAATCACTGTGAAGTACACCTATGGGAAAGAGTACTCCAGCAATCTCTGTGGTGCATGCTATAACACCGTAATGCTGTAGTGTGATATGGAACTCTAGTAGGGGTTCTATTCCACACATGGAAATTGTGGATGCTTTTGTGTCTGTTCCTGTGCCTGTGTAGAGAGCAATGCATGATTAGCTAGTCACACTCACTACAATTCATTTACGCTACTTTGGCAGTCCTGCTGATGTCACTCACTGTGAAATAAACCTTTGGGGAAAGAGTACTCCAGTAATCTCCATGGCACATTCTGTAATGGCATAGTGCTGTAGTGTAATAACTAGTTAGGTAGGGGTTTTAATCCCAGATGTGACAAGTGTGTGTGCTGATGTTTGTTATTCATGTCCTGTGTGGAGGTGGTTGTGAGTGTGTAACAACTGGACCCAATGTTGAGTGTGTTTTTAATTTTTCTTATATGGTGCCCCTAGCATAAAATCACAATATCCACCATGCAGGGATAACAGATGTGATGTCAGTACATAGTTAGTCACTGGTTTGATATCCTGGACTGGTAGGTGTGTGACACAAACATGCTTACCTTTTACTCTCCCAACCCACCCTGACTTATCTTTGCCTCTGTCTGCCTCTCTCACTCCCTCTCTGGTGGATGTGGAGACTTGCACCTGCTTTGCTTAGGCAGCGGCATGTGTATTGTCAGTGTTGCTCATGATCAGCTGATGGCCTCTGCATAGATTACAGCCCTCCTCTAGATGATTGCATGTGGAACAGCTGTGGTAACATTCCCATAGCCAATTGCATGGAAACACACTTCAATATCTAGGAACATCTTGTTGGTGTTGGGCCTTTTCATTCACTGTGAGCAGGAACTAGATCTGTTGTTAGGCAAACAGCAACACAGATGGATTGTGGAATTACCTCTGACAACTTACACTGTGGAAACAGGCCAACACACACGAGGGGAATGTGCCTGTCCAGACTACAGACTGCAAGTGCTGCCATACTGCAGTTGGGGTACTATTGGTTTAACAGGGTGTGTGTGGATATGGCTGTCCTACATGTTTTAATACTTGTCATGTCAGTGCTAAAGTTATGAGAAATCTCCATCTGTAGGGTCATCTGCAGACTGGGAAGTGTGTGGTGCCTTGTGTTCCTTGTGTTACCACAGAGCACCTATCTCTCAACTGCAGAAGGTAGTGTGAGAATTGCAGTCAGTAGATGGTGACATCTGGGAGAGTCACTGATGTCATATCCCTCATAGGACATATGTTGCATCAAACCCTGTTACGACAGGAAATGTATGAGGTCATCACAGTGACATGTCAATATTGAGCCTGTGTTGGTGCCTCCAGCCACAACCCTGTCAACCTTTGTACATATGTCATGCAGTAGGGGGTGCATATGTTCTGTACACCATATTCAGTGACAGCATATCTGATAAGCCAGTGAGATATCAGACTGCTACATATGTTATTAATAGTTGGGGTTGTATTTGAGGACGTAGCCTGGGCATTCTGTGGTTGTGTGTACAGTACTGGGGTATGTGTAATTCTGGTAATTGTCGACAGTGTGTGTATAATGCATATGTACCTTGGCCTGTGTAGAGACTGTGGTAGATGTCATTGTTCTTGGTCCTGTTCTACCTGATGTTACATGCTGCTCCACTGTATGTCACCCTATCAGCTTACATGTTTGTAGGGGTGGACACAAACATGTCCCAAGCCACAGACAGCCATCGGACCACATTGTGTAGTGGCCCAGTGTATGTAGGGTTGTTGTGTGAGTGGCCCATATGAGGATGGTGTACATTAAATAGTCCATATACTGTAATAGTACGCTAGCTTATCATATGTGGCTGTGGCTGTGATGTTCATCGTGTTTCACTGTTGCAGTCATTACACTTGGGTTATCCTGCTGGCAGGCTACCCGCAGTCGGCCTGAATTCCAAAGTCTTGGTCCGGCGTTGGTTGCTGTCGCCTCTTCCCTGACGTCAGTGCGCCAGGGGTATAAAAATAGCAGCCGATGCCATTTTCTTCAGTCTTTCTTGCCGCGTGGTGCCCGAAGCTAAAGCAGTTCGCAAGTGCCGGTCGGCCAACTCCTGAGATTTTCAAAATTGAATTTCAGATCCGAAGTCTTCTATAAAGCTAAGTACTCCATTGGAGAACCTTTTTTCTTGCTCCAGACCCATGTCAGAAAAAGTTAACAATTGTATTTCTTGTGGAAAGCAAATACCTCATAAGGATTGTCATTCTTACTGTATTCCTTGCCTAGGCCTTGACCACAACATTGCTAGTTGTTGGTTTTGTGCTAGATTTAACCAACGCACTATTAAGCGTCATTACGATTTTGCTTTTCATTACTTTGGCCGAAGGTTTAACTACATAATGCCGTCGGAACAGCCGATGACCGGAGTTCATAAAAAGCGCAAGGAAAAAAAAAAGGACAGGCATCCGAGGTCCAAAACCAACGACAAAGCCTCTTCTAGGCCAGTCGCTGGTTCGCCGGTTCTCAGTGAGGCGCTTTTGCAGCCCCTGTCACCTGCTACCTCAGAGCCACATGCCGCCTCTGACTCCTACGTGTAGATGACTAGGCCTCTGGATACTCAAGGTATTGGGCCTTCGGAAACTAATCCCTCAGATGGGTCCAGAGCCGCTGAGCAGGCATCGGCTTCTGAGGGTGTTTTCAGATCTACACAGCTTTATATCAAGCCAACTTCAGCATCCAAGACAAAGACTAAAACAGTTTTAAAGACAAGGAAACAAGTACAGCATTCTCCAGGACAGACTTCCATGCCTAAGAAACAGATGCTCAAAATGGCCGAAGACCTAATTACTTTGATCAGGGGTTCCCATCCCCCTCCTGATAAGAGGCCTAGGCAAGACACTGAATATGATTCTTCTGATCAGGTTTCCATTTCCTCTGACTCCTCTTCAGAACAGGGGATACTCTATTCCTCCCTATGATGATTCTGATGCTGAATAATCTATTCCTTCAGCTTCTCCTCCTGAGGATTACTCATTTGGGGAAATGCTGCATACCATGAGGGAGCATTTCCACTGGGAGAGCCAAGATTATTAAGATTCTAAGAAAAGGCTCAGAGACTTTGTTTTACTACCTCAGCACAGACCTCTTGCTATTCCACCTGTTCTAGACATTGTAGATGATGTATTTTCAGAGTCCGGCCTGTCTCCCGACTCTTTACCTCCTGCACCTGTTAAGCCAGACAGATACTACAGGGTTCCAGATTCTCATAAATTTCTATATAAAGACCCTGCTGCTGACCCAGAAACTATTTCTCAGAGTCCCAAAGGAGTCAAGGCTGCTACTGCAAAAAACCCTGTCCCCTCAGATAGAGATTCTAGGGCACTGGACAGATGGGGGAAAAAAGTTTACACTTCTTCTACCTTGGCTGTAAGGGCTTTAAATTGTCAGTTTCATATGCTTAAATATCAGCAATGCTTAATGTCTCTGTTAAAACAGAAAATGTTGACAAATTCTGAATGTTCTGAGAACAAGGAATTGCAGGATTTATTGCATGCAGCTGAACAAGTGGGAAAACATACTTTGCAATGTGGTTATGATTCACTGGAGGCCTCTTGCAGGGCCGCTGTAATAGGTTCTGTCATTAGAAGGCATGCTTGGTTAAAGGAACAAACTTGGCCTGATCATGTTAAAGCAAAATTATTGGATGCTCCTTTACAGCATGATACTTTGTTTGGTGTTAAGGCAGAAGAGGTGTTGAAGAAAATGGAGGATAAAGCTAAATCTATGCAGACAGTGAAGGATTTCTTACAAGTACAGCCACCCAGATTTAGCAGGAACTGGCCTTCTAAGAACTGGTCCTTTCCCTTGTCAGACAGACCACAAAGAGGCAAATACAGATGCTCTAGAGGCAGACAACAGCCCCAGGGCTCATACAGGCCCAAACAATGGGGTGCTTCTACCTCCAAAAGTGGAGAAGACAAATCACAGCCATATAGGAAACAGTCCCAATGACTTCCCTCTGCCAATGCCAAGCATTTATCTTTTGGCAGCACCCTTAGGGGGAAAGCTAGTACTTTTTTCATAAAATTGGCACATGATCACCCAGGACAAATGGGCCTTAAATATAGTCTCTCAGGGCTACAGGTTCCGCTTTCACACCCTTCCAAGGGAAAAAGGTTTGCCAGACCTGCCACACAATCAATGGGCAGTGGAACAAAACCAAGTTTCATCTCTCATGGACATGAGGGCTATTCAGCCAGTGCCACAACAAGAGCAGGGACAAGGATTTTACTCAAGACTTTTCTTAGTACCAAGAAAGGACAAAGCATGGAGACCAATTATGGACCTGTCTATTCTAAATGCTTTTCTGGACGTTCCGAAATTCAGAATGTTGACTCTACAGCAGCTTCTGCCCATGCTGGGCAAAAAGGCTTGGCTTGTAACTTTGGACCTCAAAGAGGCATACCTGCATGTCCCAATCAGACAATCTTGCAGAAGATACCTCAGATTCATAGCTGGCTCAATGCATTACCAATTCTGTGCACTGCCCTTTGGCTTATCTACTGCACCCAGGGTCTTCACAAAATGCCTGGCACCAGTAATTGCATTTTGCAGACAAAGAGGAATTCAAATATATCCCTACTTGGATGACTGCCTTATTCAAGAAGAGACCAAACACATTCTACTATAGCATCTGGCGTTTGTAAAAAAATTACTAATTTGCCTAGGGTACACAGTAAACGAAAAGAATTCAAAACTAGTACCCACTCAAGAGATAATATTCCTGGGTGCAAACTTAAATACAACTACCCAGATGGCTTATCTCACACCAGACAAACAAAGGCAACTGACTTCTTATTTCGAAAGCATGACAACAAAGACCCAGTTATCTGCAGGAAAAATACTGCAGGGTCTGGGCTACATGGCCTCCTGCATTCTGCTAATTCCATATGCAAGACTCCATATGAGGAAACTACAATGGTATCTAAAAAGTGTTTGGACTCAACATTGCCACAGCCTGGAATCATCAATTTCACTCATTCCTGCCTGCAACAGGAGTTTCGATGGTGGGCACAGGCCTGTCACCACAACAAGGGACAGCCATTCACTTTACCCGCAGCCAGGCAAACACTAACAACAGATGCATCAGATTATGCCTGGGGGGCGCACATGGCAGGAAAATGTATCCAGGGCACATGGCCCGCAAACCAAATGCATCTTCATATCAATCAAAAAGAGATGCTAGCTGTACAAAATGCCCTGACAGCCTTCAAGGACCTACTTCATCCAGGACAGCTGCTGATAAAGATGGACAACACCACAGTCATGTGGTACATAAACAAGCAGGGGAGCACACATTCCTACCCCCTCTGCAGACAAGCCATGATTTTGTGGAACACAGCATTGACCTACCAAGTACACCTGCAAGCACAATTCCTTCCAGGAAAAACAAATGCTCTGGCAGACGAACTAAGCAGAAACCTCATGGATCCTCACAAGTGGAAACTAGATCCACAAATCTTCCACATGATAACAAGGAAATGGGGATGCCCAGACATAGATCTTTTTGCCTCCCCTCACAACTGCCAACTTCAGAGATTCTCAACAAGGACTTATCACAAACAAGCATGGAAAGTGGATGCTTTGTCATTCAGCTGGAACTACCTTACAGTATATGCCTTTCCTCCACTGCCTCTCCTCCCCAAGGTACTCCTAAAGGTCAGACAAGAGAAGTCACAAATTATACTGATTGCCCCGGATTGGCCAGGCCAACACTGGTACCCAATCCTAAGGAGCTTGTCCCAAGGCCCAGCCTGGACATTGCCCCGAATTCCTCATTTACTGACCCAACAAAACAATCAGATCCTGCACAGCCAACTCAGAAGTCTAAATCTAGCTGCATGGCGGATAGTGTAACCATTCAAAATACACCTCTCTCTCTCTAAAGCAGTTATGGATGTTATTTTGGTGGCCAGGAGGCCCAGCACCAGAAAATCTTATGCAGAAAAATGGAAGAGATTATGTGCTTGGAACCAGGCACAAGGAATTGACATGCTTGTTCCAAATATTCCTCAGATTTTACAATATCTAACTGAGATGCTGGACAAAGGCCTATCCTTCTCATCAATTAAGATCCATGTCTCTGCCATTTCAGCTCATTACAATACAGACCCACCTATTTTTTCACATCCAGTGCTTAGGCAGTTCCTCAGGGGGGGCCAAAAACATGAGACCTCCAAGGAGAGCACAAATACCTGCATGGGACCTCAATTTTGTCTTGGAAAAACTCACACTGCCTCCTTTTGAGCCAGCCAATACAGCTGAGATAAAATTCTTATCATGGAAAACAGCTCTGCTCCTAGCAATAACTTCAGCAAGAAGAGTCTCAGAGTTACAGGCATTAATGACTGTGGAACCCTTTATTATCTTCCATCCAGACAGGGTTTCTCTAAGGAAAAACCCAACATTTATGCCTAAAGTAGTGTCCAGTGTGGCTCTTAACCAAACCATTCATTTGCCTACTTTTTACCCAAACCAACAGAATAAAGAGGAGACACTTCTGCATTCTTTGGACATACACAGACAGCTACGCTTCTACTTGGACAAAACTAAAGCTTTCAGAAAGACTGAGCAACTTTTAGTGGCATATGCTGCAGGATCACAAGGAAAGGCTATCTCAAAGCAGACTATTTCAAAATGGACAGGACACTGCATTCATTTCTGCTATTCACAACATGGCAAATCAGTGCCTAAGGGCATTAGACCACATTCTACCAGGGCAGCAGCCACCTCAGCGGCCTTCCTCAGAGGAGTAACAACCAAGGATATTTTGGAGGATGCAACTTGGACTTCAGTGCACACTTTTACTAAGCACTACCACTTACCTCTTTACTCTAAATCTGGAGCAGGCTTTGCCACGGCAGTTTTGCAGGACCTTATAGCCACTCCTAATTCTATTTAGACCCAGCCGCCCAACCTCAGCTTTGGGATTCAACCCAAGTGTAATGACTGTAACAGTGAAACACGATGAACATAGTAGAGTTGTGTACCTACCATAAATGTAGATGTTCGAGTGTATTCACTATTGCAGTCCAGGTTACCCACCCACCATCCCCCTTTCTTTGCTTGGACTTATCTGTACATCTCTATCCTATACAACCTATGTGGTGTATTTGCTTGCAGATGAAGGTATTGTTTATTTTAGTGCATGCTTTTATAAGCAATGTTTTTTTAGCCTACCCTTTTGGGGGAACCTGATATCTGGGGCAAGAAAAACCGAAGAAAATGGCGTTGGCTGCTTTTTTTATACCCCTGGCACATTGACGTCAGGGAAGAGGTGACAGCAACCGATGCCGGACCAAAACTTTGGAATTCAGGCAGAGGGCAGATAGCCTGCCAGCAGGATAACCCAAGTGTAATGACTGCAACAATGAATACACTCGAACATCTACATTTATGGTAGGTACACAACTGTACTTTCACATTGGTTGTGGTTATGCACTTTCACACAGGTGTCTGTTACTCTGTGATGTGACATGCCTGTAGAGCCTGCTATCTATGCAGGTACATGTGTATTCCCACATAGGAGATGTAGCCCAGTGTTGGGTCAGTCTGTGTGTAGCCTGCACTGTGCTTTGTTACATGCCTAACAGCTGGCAGTACCTATCCAGTGAGATGTCATGTCCAGATACTTGCCAGATGCACTGCTGCCTGGCCACCATAACAGTCATGTCTGTCAGACAAAGCAGTGGGATGCTGTTCAGATGTATGTCACTAACTAGTGGATAGTATGTTACCATGGCAACTCTGTACCAGCAGTTATTATGTGTCAGGACAGACAGGGGTGTATGAATGCATAATCTATGGGGGCAAATGTATACTGGTATATATGTGTTATACCCATCTACATGGCTGTTAACATCCACATTGGCAGGCCTGGTGGTCCACATGTCTTGCATGAAGGGGTTCTGAGTATACCCCTGGACTGACCCGAGTGTGTCAGACTGTCCACATATATTGTCCATATTGCAGCTGTAGTCCACAGGGGTGTTACTGTGCTAGCAGTGGTACTGTACTATGATGACCTTAGGATGTCTGTAAGTAGCCAATGGTGCACATGTTAACAGCAGATGTAGCCTCCCGCAAGCACCATTTCTGTAAAGACAATCCCTATTACAGTAGCAATAATCTACAAATATACCTGCACTACATACGTGACATCCCCTTGCACTGAAGGGTTGGGACTATTGAGGCTGAGGTAGGGCTCCACTCCATGTGCAGGACATATGGTGAACATATATGTATAAATACGTATACATATATCCATATAGATATGTACACATATACATATCTTGCTTACTGTATGACAACAGTTTTACACATATGTGCCTGTGTTCCAGCCTCTGTCCTCCACCTACATATCAGGCTTTGCATATATGACATGCTATCAGGGGTTGTTATGTAGTGGGCTGTGTGTATGTCATGCTGTCATTCCTGCCATCACTCCACTGCTGTTGTGTCCCCACGCATACTGGGGGGTTGGGGCCTTATATGTGTGGGTTTCACCTACACAATACATGTGTGCCCTAATGCACTCCAGAGGCCAGTGTATGTAACAGTGGTATATGGCCCAGTATTAGTGACTGTAGGGGGGTGCACTATGACTAACCTAGGCTGTTCCAGCATGTGTGAATATCTGGGATAGGCTGTCTTAAGGTATCTGAAAGTACTTTACCATACAATCCATCTTGGGTAAATGCAGGCCTACTGCCTCCTGCCATACGGGATGTTCTGTTTGTCGGTGTGATTGTGATGGTATCAGGTATGCCTTGTCATGTAACAGATACATCCCATTGTGTCAGTTGGGGTCTGTCCCCCGTAGGGATTGTGTACAGAGTGTAGATAGAGGCTGCTGACCTATATGTCTGCATTACATACTGTTGATTGTCTGGTATACTGTGGCCCAGTCTGTCATTACTAATGTACTATTTATAGGCCTCGGCCTGGACAGCAACATATGTCAACTTTTCCAAACTACTGTCTTAGTATAACTGTTTTACAGTTGCATTACACTATTCATATGGATGTCAGTGTCTAAACAGCTATATGACATGGCATATACAACTGTCATAGTACACAAATAAAGTTTTCACATTCATTTATGCACACCTGTGTGTGGTGTTATACCCTTTGATATGTCTGTGGGTATATGTTGTAGGCTATGAATGTCATTCGTATGGGTGGCTCATACAGTTTCCAGTTGGTAAGGTGGTGACTGTAGGAATACTGGCTGCTCCATATTGTGTGCACGTACTACATATGTATATTACTGTACAAATCTCTGTGTGTGTATATATATATATACTTGTACCTGCATATATGTGCCATTGTATATGTATCCTAGGGATAGCCATGTCATGTCTGGTCCTGGTTATGGGATCTGCATCACTTGGTACTGTATTACAGGGGGGGTCGTGCTTGGCTGAGGGGGGCATACCTATTCGTACCAGACGTATATTGTGTGGGGCCTCTCAACCCCATTAACGTTGCATGAGGACATATATGTTTTATTTCCCCATTATCTACAGATGTATGTCTGTATATACCTATATATGTATATATATATATATATATATATATATATATATATATATATATATCTATATCTATATATATATATATATATATATATATATATATATATGCTGACATACATCTATAATTTACTGTATATATTTAGACGTAGATGTGGACATATATATCTATAGATGTAGACATTTGCATGTTTATATGTTCATACACACACATATATATATATATATATATATATATATATATATATATATATATATATGTATATATATACATATATTAATATGTTGTAACCATTTAGACATTAAGATATTTACTCACACACATACATCTACATGTTGGAATACATTCTCTGTACTGTTGAATGACTGGGCTGGATGATATGTTTGTGAATACATCATTGATATGTATATCTGAGATGGCTTAGTGATAAATCACTTTGGCTATGGTGTGCAGGGTCCAGGGTTTCATCTTGTCAGAGTCTACTTATTTTGTTGCTAGGCAGAAAAAGAGCTGTTGGATACAGTGTGATTAAGGCCGTTTTGAGCAGTTGTAAGCAGGTTTGAGTGGGTTTGCGCGATGGTAAACACTGCCAACCTCCGCTTATGTTTTCTTACAGTCAGTTAGCTTCAGATTTCTCAAGCTGTGTACGCATAGCTTAGAATCATGCAAACCCACGCAAACTCGCTTACTGCTGCTTAACAGTGCTTACTGCCGCTTACCCTGTGCTAATTCCTTTAAAAGAAAAGGAGGAAAATGGGGCACAAAGAGGGAAAGACAGTAGGGAAAATAGCTAGGCATGTGCAGGAAGGGTATAGGAAAGGTTCATAGCTGCCCATTTATTCTACAGCAACAGCTGTGCATATACACTGTATTTGCAGATACATTTGGACCCTCAAACCCCTGGGAGAGTGTTGAGGACAACATATATTCATTGTGATGCCAATTAGACCAGATTACATGTGCAAAATGGACAGCTATGTATGGGGCGAGATTTTTTTGTCCTTTTTTCAGGTGAGAGTGGGATGTTGGGGAGGGGTAGTAGGTATATTTTGGGAGGGGGGTTTGGTAGGTTAACAGACAAGACACACAAGATGCATACAGGGCTGATATATGACACATGTGTGGGGTAAACACCTTGGACAGCGAGGGGTGTTTGGAAGTCGCAAGCCCATGAGCCCCAACTGGAAACAGTGGGTCTGAGGTCCCCGCCCATGGGCAGTCACCACTGCACCTTCATGGCCCCAAAGGTGGCTGTGTTGGTGGCTGTGTAGGAGGGGCAGGCTCACCCTCTAACAGTGCCACTCGGCCCTCAGGCTGGTGTAGCCACTCTCGATACTCCATATCAAGCTCCCTATGCACCATGGCTCGGACCTGTTGACGGGTGGCAAATTCCCCTCTGCGCCTGCTCAGAGTGGGGAGTGAGCCCCATCACCTGCAGTGGTTCCTCCTGAAGGTGGCGCAGGGCCCATGGAGGAGGAAGTCCCAGGCTGGGCTCCAGATGGGCTGGTGCCCAGTGCCATGACCAGCTGAGGTGGGACAGGTGGGTCTGCTGGGTCTGGCCTTCCTATACGAGCTGTGTTGTTGCAGGTTTAGGGCAGATATGGGTTAGTAACAATCAACAGCATTCTGGATTAGTTATAATAGCCTGCATAGGTATTTCCATTAACCCAGCACACCAGATTTAACACAGTTGCAGAGCAAGCAGAACACATGCATATATGGAACAACAATGGCCATTACAGGAGCATGCGGGTTTCATTGATGGCAACTAGCCACCAATATGGGTGTATTTTAACATGGCACATGCATAGTAAGACATGTGAATATTTATTAACCATTAGGACATATGTTCCAAAAATGTTTCGAGTGTACACATACCATTTGAGGAGTGTCATTGTGTTATTATGCACATATGGTAAGGGTGAGAGAGAGGGTTTAATTAACAAGTAATATATCCTTGTAGTTTTCACAATATTCTTAGTCACTGCAGTGATCTTTCCCTTACATATATTATTACACTACACAATGGCCTTATATTTTACACTGGTATGTTTATAGATTATTATATACGTGACCTGTGGCTTAAATACAGGTGTGACAGGCTGCAGGTGTTAATGCAACATATGTTGGGAATTGCTGTCATACACTTTGGGTGAGGTGCTAGAATGACAAGTTTGTTTCCATGTACATTCTCTGACTATGTACACGTTTGACTATCAGTTATATGTCATTGACAGCTACCTACATTTCTTGGATCATCACAATGAATTTTCAGGGGAACAGGGTACCCAGCTGGTGATATGGGCCATTTATCTGGACATGCTGGACAGATTGGATCATTTGTGGGGTATAAATATGCATACAACTTACAATTAGAACATTCAAGCAATTTCTGTACAGTTGTTGGGTGTAATTATGCATACAGCTTTCTATCTGAACATTGTATCACAGTCTGTACAGTTGTGAAGTATGATTATGCATACAACTTAGTAGCACTCCCAGGAGTCAAACCCTTGCTGTGTGTGACAAAAAAATATTGCTAATATCACAGTACACTGTGCTATCAGGGAATTGATGTAAAGCTTTTGACTGTTTTCTATCTAAATCTCCCTAACTTGTACGATATGACTGACCTCTTGGCACTTCCGACATTGTTATGCAAGACTTCATACCCATTTTATCTGCATACCACGGTGTGGGTGACACTGCTTAAGATACAACAGTGCTATTTATAGCATGGGACAGATCACAAACATATGAGTGAAGAGTAAACAGAAGCACTCCTGGTGTTATACCTTTATTCACAGACTATTAACACATTTATTTCTACTGGTACAACACTTTCTAAGGCTCTTATCATCTTTGTTATGACAGTACATGCAGACTGATTACTAGCCTGCCTTCTGACGCAACCTTTGCAACCTAGCATCATGGGCTTGCTGGTTCGCAGCCCACTCATCTGCAGCTGTCAGAGAAACGCATTGATATTTAGCCATACTTATCCATAGTATACGCAAGCTAGGCAATTATTTACTACTTAGTAGAATGTGTACTTACTCAGTGCTGGGGCATTGGCCATCTGCCGACACTCCTGGATTCACTGTTCCAAGACATCCCCCCTCCGCCGCTTCAGGTCAGCATGGTGGTGCCTGACCTACTCACCAGTCCTGGGGATACCTGTGGCACTGGTGAGGTCACGGGCGAGACTGTCCCAGGCCTCCATTTTATACTGCGAGCCCTGGTACAGTCCCTGCAGTAGTCTCTGATCATGGTGTTTTACCAGGAGCCATACCATGAATTTTGACTCCTGGATGCCCCAGCGCTTCGCTCTGAATCAAGTGCCTTCACCCACACCAGCCATTCTGCCTGCAGTAAGAAGCTACAACCAGCTATGAGACATATTCCCACCTATGGAGTTTAAATATGGCCATTTTCCTGCACTTTGCCATGATTGGCCAGTTTTGAAAAGACTAAGCTATGGGCACACCTGCTTACATAAGGTTGGCATTGTTTAAAGAGGTATACCACTAGGCAGATTGAATTGGCTCCCCTACACATTGCTTACACTTACTAACTTGAGCTGTGCTGCGGTTAGCATTGCTTACTAGTTAATTAGCACTATATGTGCCATTTGGCAATGATTTATTCTTCATTGCAGGTTATATATGTGTCTGGTATCCGTGATTCATGTGTACATACACTGTATGGGGACCTGGGGACTTCTGTAATTTATTACAATAACACCTCCAATCTGTGCTTACTGCAGTACTCCAGTTCATATATTTATGTTCTGTGGCAGGTTATACCACTTCACACTGTACATAGATTTAGTTCACATGTTTGTGGTGAGGATTAGTTTGCTGATACCTCATTCATATATATTGCTATGATGGCTTAGTGGTTAACTACTGTGACTATAGTGTACAGGGTCCTGAGTTTGAGCCTTGCAAAAGCAGTTTATTTTGTTGCTGGGCAGAACATGGGCCATTGGATCCAGAGTGATTAAGGCACTTTAAAACAGTTGTAAGTGGGTTTGCGTGGGATTGCGTGACGGTAAGCACTGCTAACCTCCGGTTACAGTTTCTTACACTCAGTTAGCTTCTACTTTGCTTAACCTGTGGAGGCAATGCTTACCCCCACACAAATGCACTTAAATATGTTTACTAGTGCTTATATATGCTTACTACTGGTTATTTGTGCTTAAACCGGCTTACTAGTGCCTTATTCATTATGACACTGACACTTCACATGTGCATTTCATGCGGTACTCCAGTTCACATTTAAATGTTATTATGTAGGTTATACGGCAAAAAGATGTAAATTTATGTTCATATACAGATTTCACATGGAAAATTATATGTGCTGCAGTGGAACTCGAACCGGGAATGCCTGCTCGTTAGGCAGATGCTCTAACCACTATACTATTGCTGTGCTGCTTCATTTGCATGTATATTTTACTTGTTATCCTCTTCAGCCTTTTCAGCTGCTTTAACCGTAGCTAAGCGATGGGCAAACCCGCGCACCTACGGTTAGCTGTACTTGGGGTTTTAAAAAAAATAAATAAAAGGGTTTCTTCATTTTATTTGCCTGTACTATTGCTGTTGAACACATGGGGACTGTTGGTGGGGATATGCAGGCACTTATGAGCAGTCTCGTTCATTTATTTACACATTCTTCTGTTCTACTTTGCAGGGGCGTGTTTATTCTGAGAGCTCTGCTCTCAGACACGCCCCCTGCACTCGTCCATGCTCCGTGTAGCATTAGGAGTTCAGGCAGCACGCCTTCATTAATATGCATCCTCCTCTTAAACTGCCGCTTCCGTGCAGGACTGGATTAGTCCTACACGGAAGTTTAGTAAATCTGGGGGAGAGCGTCCCCCTCACACTACAATCATTCATCAGGAATAGCTCTAAATCTCTAAAGGACAGAATTCAGTAAGCATTATGAGTGGGAGTTAACTTTATTTTCAGCTGGTTTTCTATACCAATAAAACCAAGTTCTGTCTCTTCAAGGGGAAAATCTGTAGGTACTGCCATGTTTTTCTACTAAACTTTTAAAATTTAGGCACTGAACAAATAAGTAAAGACATTCATAAAATTAAGTTTCTAAAATTCTGATCAATCTAATATGGAATTACCAGTACTGTAGAGTATAACACTGTGGCTAGCAGCCACTTGACATGATTTTATGCATTTAGCAAGGATTCCATAATTACCCCAACAGATGTGGTACTTCAGTATGTAAAGTAGAAGTAACTGTTACTTGGATGGTGTATGGAGTGCCATGCAAGAACTTTTAAAGAGGTTCAATCTTACATGTTTGAGTTTGAAAAAGTATTTTGACTCTTCTGTGAGTACGTTTATTTATAAAGACTGGGTTCATTCACTTATGGGTGTTTAAGAGTTTAATTAATTGCTAAAGGCATATATATTGTCCATTTGTATTTTAAAAGTAATGTCCAAATTTGTATTGCAGAAACCAAATGCTGTGTCAGTTAGACCTCTCATTTATGCTTCAGGCATACTTAGTGTGGAACATTTGGCATGGGCCCCTTTTTCTCTAGAAACATTTTAATTCATAGTAGATAATAAAATAATGACGTATGAATTGATGAATAGACTTTAGTAAAGTTCTGTAGTGATTCAGTATGACTCTTTGGTTTCTGTTAAGTCAGTTAAAGTCAAATAACAAGAAAGCATCTACTTGTTAGGGAATCAATTTACTTAGCTTTATTCTCTGTCCTAGCAACATAGTGAGTAGAAATATAAACGTGTATATTTAGTAATCATACAAACCATTAACCAACTTTTGACAGTGTTTTATATGTACTATGGGAACATTAATTTAATAAAAGAAGTTTATTGGCTAAAAATCTACATTCTACGCAGCCAGTAAAAGTTCACAGGAGCAATGTATCTAGTACTGTACATTTTATTTGACTGACTGGACACTTTCATCTCTTATGCCTGAAGATTCTGATGAACAAATAAACCTAATTCTACATTAACCCACTTACATTGTAGCTTCAGGGGGTCAGAATGGAGCGATGAAAAGTCAGCAAGCAAAGGAGAGTAGTTGTGCTGAAACTGAGTTCATCCTCAAGTCTTGCTGAATACCTCCATGAGGTTTCGCTGTTTTCACAAAATCTCACCAAGGCAATACTGATATATAGACTATATTTGTATAGCATATGTCATGGACAGAATCACGTTAAAAACTAAAAAAGGTAGCTGGGTACACAAGAGCCAGGATAAAAAAGTGCCCAATCCTGGTAGGCGCACTGGTGCCAGGAATGAAAAAGACAGTGTAGAATCCTCAAAACACGGAAACAGTACTACAATGGGGCTAGGCCAGGCCCAGGGTGAGGATGACCCCCCTGTTGTAGAAGGAAGTAGTAGTCCACAACAATTACAAAAACTGATAGGCCAAAGAAGACCCATAAAGATGATAAAGTGGTCTGTTAAGGATGAGAAAGAAATTATTTATTGTTACTACTATGCAAAAAGCCCAGAATTTCCAGACACAAGATATACAAAATGATTAAAAGAGAAGTTAGAGGAAAGAAAAATACTTCCTCAAGAAAAATTGTCAGAAGTGTCAAATGAAAACTTGTGTTCATTAATACAACAGATTTGTGAAAAACAGTATATAGATAAAGAAACCTTGGATCTGTTTGGAAAAAGAAGCATCCGAGGAAATGCAAAAATACAAACAACAAAACCAAGAAATATTTAAAAAATATAAAAAAGAAATATGGACATGGGAAAGAAAGAGAGATTTGATATGGTGCAATATTTATACAAAGGAGAAAGCCAAATAAATCAATGTAAAGAAGGCAGCCTCAAAGCTGTTCGAAGAGAAATACAGGCAAAGGCATCCGGATATGGAAAATTTCACAATAAAAAATAAAATCACAAAGATGGAATATAGAAAAGAAGATTAGTAAAGTAGAAGTTAAAAAAATAAAAGTTGAAGTTATGGAGTGCCTGTGAAGTGAAGGATTTGGGGTAGAAGGTCTAACACAGGTTATATCACAGCATGATGGAGTGAGTCCCCAAAGTAAGGAGAAACATGAAGATCAGGAAACATCTAAAGAAGAAATATGGACATGGGAAAGAAAAAGAGATTTAATATGTTGCAATATTTATGCAAAGGAGAAAGCAAAACTAACCAACACAAAAAAGCAGCACCAAAGTTATTTGAAGAGAAATACAGGCAAAGGAATCCAGATATGGAAAACTTTACAATAAAGAAAATAAGACGACAAAGAGGAAAAGATGAAAAGGAGATTAGTAATGGAGAAGTTAAAGAAATAAAAACTGAGGTTATGGAATACCTGCAAAGTGAAGGATTCCATGTAAAAATTTTAATTCAGAAAGCACCACAACAGGATAGAGTAATGAATATCCAAATTAAGGGGAAACTGGTGGAATGGAAAGTAATTGGTCAGATGCCATATGAAGATAATTTGGAGCCTTCCACAGGAAACCAGTATAAACGTTCACGTGAAGCTAGGTAGTGAGGGAAGGAACAGGAAACTGTGGAAACTCTGATGCAGTTAATGTTTAAGAGTGATAGGCTAGTGAGTTGCCATATGACAGAGTTATGGATGGCACAGGATGAAATTAAAGAGAACGTGCCACATGAAGATGCTATAGAATCTTCTATAGAATGCCCACAGGAATTGGAAATCAAGGGATGTGCCCTCTGTTTGGAAGAAAATGAGCTAAGAGAAGAGTTGCTTGATTTAATAGACATAGACAGGTAAATCAAGATCAATGAAAGAAGTAGACTGTAGAAGGTTAATAAAACCCAAAAAGTCAGAAGTCTGATAAAACAAATTAACACAGTAATTAGGACTGTCCATAGAGATCCATGCAATATAATAGAAGTATACAGAATATATTACTGTGCTGCTAAATTAATAGCTGATAAAGTTCTACAACAAGAAAACAGAATAGCAAGGGAAAGGAAGGGGAGAAATCAAATGGGTCTATACTACAGACCAAAAACATTTCTTTTAACTTTTCAATTGAAAATGCCGTTAATAGAAATTGCTCTTGTGGGGGGCTGTGCCTCCCACACCCCCTGCTAAATATATATACCAAATTCGAGATCACATTACAGTGAGGAAAGGGCAAATTTTTCAATCTTCACTGTACCACTGTCTCACAAAAGCAATTTCTATTAACGGCATTTTCTATTGAAAAGCCATTCGAATAAATTGAGCTTTCAGTGTCATAATATAGACCCAAATCAAATACCATCATGGAAATATCAAATAGAGAAAACTATAAAGCAGCTAAGACAAGAAGTGTCACTGTTAGAAGACTATAGAAGAGGGAACAGATAAACAAAAATACTAAGAAAGATAGATGTGATAAAAACAATGTGCAGTATTAGAACAGACCAGGATCTATCATGCACTATCGCAAATAAATTGAATATTTCAGCACAGGCGGAAAGACTTAGAAGATACGAAGATAAATATAAAGGAAAAGTACAAAACAAGCAATTTATTGATGATCCAAAAAGGTTTTATAGAAAATTGGGAAATAAGATAAAAGGAATTGAAAGACCGCCAAAAAAAGAAGAAATAGATACATTTTGGAGAAGTATCTATGAAGATCCTGTGGAACATAACAAATATGCTAAATGGATAGAAGAAGTTAAAGAAAGAATAAGAGGGTTACAGGTGCAGGATATGAAATGGGATGAATGAACAGCCAGAGAGATTGAAACAAAGTTAAGAAAAACCTCTAATTGGAAAACTCTAGGCCCAGATGCAGTACCGAATTTTTGGCTTAAAGTATTAACATCTTTGCAGAAAGATTTAGCCATGAGTAAGAACTATTTATATGCACACTCCAAACAGACAACAACCTGGTTAACAACAGGAAAAACAATGCTCCTACTGAAGAGTGAACCTGCAAGCTACCGTAAAAAATTATAGACCAATAACTTGTCTTCCGACAACGTATAAAGTATACACAGGAATTGATGCTAACAGAGTTTATAGTCATTTAGAAGAAAACTCAATTATGGCAGTAGAACAAAAGGGCAATAAAAAAGTCATATGGAGCAAAGGATAATTTTTTGTTAAATAAAGTCACAGTGGAGAACTGTAAAAAAGGGAAGAATCTAAGTATGGCATGGATTGACTACAAAAAAAAATGTTGATAGTGTCCCACATTTATGGATAAAAGAGCATTTAAAGATGTATAAGATACACCCTACACTAATCGACTATATTACAGTGACCATGAAACAGTGACAAACCACTTTGCAATTAAGCCATGATAACGGACAAATTATTATCCTAGGGATAAAAATCCAAAGGGGGGGGGGGTATTCCATGGTGACTCTTTGTCACCTCTGCTATTCTGCCTTGCCCTTAAGCCATTAAGCTGTCTACTTAACAGCTTAGGCCATGGCTATAATTTGGCTCGTAGAAAAGAATAAAGTGTAAAGACTTCCTGTCTTCTCTTCGTCAATGATGTAAAACTGTATAGCTCATCAGATAAGGAGCTGAAAGCACAACTGCAAGTGGCCAAAACCTTTGCAGATGATATAAGAATGTCATTTGGTCTTGATAAATATGCAAAACCAACCTTTAAAGCAGGAAAACTGCAACACTGGGAAAACATCAGTTTGGGACAAGAATGTGATATAAAAGAACTTGAGCAAAAGGGAGTGTATAAATACTTGGGAATTGATGAAGGATCAACAATAAAACACAAACAAATGTGAATAAAACTTGGTACAGAGTAGTTCAGAAGACTTAAATTAATCCTGAAAACAGCACTGACATCTAGGAAGAAAATCCAAGCTATAAACCAATTTGCTCTTCCTGTCCTAACTTACAGTTTTGGAGTGATTGACTGGCCCCAAAACATGTTGGATAGATTAGATAGGAAAACAAGAAGGATGCTTCATGCTCACCAAATGATTTATAAAAATCAGTGTATACCAAGATTATATATTCCCTGTTCCGAAGGAGGGATGGGGCTCCTTGAAATCAATTACATGTATAGATCAGCAATTGTGGGACTGCACACCTATCTGCTGACCTCACAAGACCCAAATGTAATGAAAGTGTTGAAACACGAGGAGCATAAATCTAAGGTGACTTCTCTGCTTAATTTAGCAGTAGCATATTGGTGTCAAGCAGGAATGGAAATCAAACCAGAAGCAGATAAAAATCAGGCAGCAACTGAATGTGCCAAAAACAAAAGAAAGAATATAAGGAGAAGGACCAGACGAGAAGGTGAGAAATGTGGAAAAAGCATAAATATATTTGCAAGTATAGAAAACTTCTGGAAGAACCTCATGTTGGTCAGAAGCGAATGCAGGAATAGTTAAGGAGAGGCGAATTCAAACCAAGAGATGAAAGGTTAATATTGGCAGTACAAGATAGTGGGCTACGTACATGTTGGTTTACAAAGTCCATTGAACATGTGGGAGAAACAGACAAATGTAGGTTTTGTAAAACTGAACTGGAAACAGTTGCACACCTCATTGCTGGTTGCGACATACTAATGCAGAAGGACTGCATACTGAAAGGCATAATAATGTGACAAGATTGTTGCACTGGGGATTGTGCAAACATTATGGTATTGAAGTTGCTGAAAATCACTGGAAACATGAGCCACAAAGCATCATAGAAAATATCACATGGGATCACCCATTACCAATGGTTCAAAAATTAGATGCTAGAAAACTGGATATAGTGGTCCAAGAAAAGAAGACAAGAGTAGCATTGATCATTGAAATTGCTATATGCAGTGACTACAATGTCTTGTGTACAGAGACTGACAAAGTCATAAAATATCAGGATTTGCAGGCAGAAATGAGAGCAATGTGGAAGAAAGATACCCAGACAGTTCCAAAAGTAGTAAGAGCAACAGGTCTTATAAAAAAAGAATGTACAATCGTACTTAGATATGTTACCAAAACTCCATACGAACTGCAGAAGGAGTCATTACGGGGTACATTGTGGGTGCTGTGAAGAGCACTTTTGGCTGACATGAAAGATTGAAACAATACTAATTTCATGAATTTTAATCATACTTTGATTTAGGAATAGGGTCCATTCCCATCATAATATTAGAAACCCAGAAAATTTGAAGAAATTAAAAAATAGCTACAGTATCCCTTCCTTTTCCTCATGCTTCATGATGTCACTCTTCCTCCTTAAATAGATTTCATTTCCTCCCCCCTGTTGTCTGATTTTAGTTTTAAAATTGTCATTATGATAGCCAGTGTTCAGGAACTAAATTATATTATGAAAATACCGATCTTAAAAGCTAACCTACATTATCGCAGTTTTCATATTAGGAATAAGATAGAATGATTGCTAAGGTGTTCTTACCAAGGGTATCCCATAGCGATATAAGAGATGGGAAGTTTCTTGAAGAAGGTCTGAGCATGATGCGAGATTTTTAAATGAAGTCACTATAACTCACAGTTGCTTGTCAATATCATCATATATGTGTGTGATGTTGTACCTTTTTCATTTTAAGTTTTTTTTTTAGTTTTATTAACTGCATATTCACATGCAGAATATCTCAACGGAGATCAGGTGCTCCATTTCTTACCCTGTCCCCATCTCCCCTTCGTTTCTCTTTGAGTTCACTGTCTCCTTCCTTGTAGTATTCTATTACCTCTTCCCACTGATTTGTCATTTTATTCCACTCCTTTCCTTGTACCAGTCAGTTTCTGACATCTTCTTACCATGTCCAGAAATCTCTGCATTTCATGGTCCCACAGTGTTTTGTCTCCTTCTAGTTTTGAGTGATGACAGTTTTAACTTTGGTATTCAGCAGTTTTATAATGTTCATTTCTTTTTCTTTTCAGATAATACCCTCTTTCTTTATACAGAATTCTCGAAAATGGTCTGCTTCCTTTTGAAATATGTTTCCCAAAATCTTCTGTGCTGCTTCCAGATATCTTGAGCATACCCACATTCTCAGACTGTGTGCATCATTCCTGTCTCTTCCTTCTGACACATACAGCATCTACTCATCCGGCTTCTTTTCCCAATTTCAAGGAGGTTAGATACCATATGTGCTGTATTGTCAGGAATGTGATTTCACGCTCCACGTACTTTCTGTGTTTGCTTCATTTCCAGTACTATCTACCGCCAGAATCTTGCCGTTTGCATCCTTCAATCCTTCCTTCCCCAGTTCTTTCTCATTCTGTCTCTCTTCTTCAGCTTTGCTCTTTCTTTTCCTTAAAGATCTGTTTGGTCCTTTGCCCCTCTAACCATTAACAGTTCCTCCAGAGGGCCATCCTTTCCTGCCATCTCTTCCTGCCTGTTCCTTTTTTTCTGTTGCCCTGCCTGTATAGTGTGATACAGGAGCTCTGGTTTTCACTTTTGGTAATAAGTAAAGTCACACTGTGGTCAGTGGTACTGGTCATCACAGCACAGGGAAATGAACGCTGCATAAATAAAATGAAGAACATTGTGTAATATTCACTTGTGACCTTATAAACACATTTAAGAAAGCCCATGACAATTTGCTGGCAGAACAGCTGCCATATATGGAGGAAATGTGCTGCCAGTATGAGTCATGTGATCATTAATGTAGAACATTTAATCTATGGAATCCTTACCTATGATAAAAGAATCCTTCATTCCTTCCTGCTAGATCAATAATAATTGATATTACCTTTTAAAATGTGTAATAAACCTTATTGATGTCTGTTTAAGCTGCAAAATGTGCATTAAAGTGTATTGATGTCCATGTAAACCATGCTTCAATCAAAATTTGTACTTGAGAAAGAATGCAACAGAGACTAAAAAATTATGTAAGATCTTTAAAGGCAATAGTATGTTGAAATAAAAAGAACATTTTTGACTCTAGATGCCAATGTATACTTTCTTTATTGTTTGTAGAAATTCTGCATGAAAAAACATCAATATAACATTAGCCTGAAGATTATAAAATATTCCATATTATAGGGGACATCTGG
Organism: Protopterus annectens; assembly: GCF_019279795.1. NCBI lineage: Eukaryota > Metazoa > Chordata > Ceratodontiformes > Protopteridae > Protopterus > Protopterus annectens. Next base: position 525,158,238 of record NC_056732.1, read on the forward strand.
CATTCATTCCTTATAACCACCCCCACATTATGTTATAGATACTAAAGTAATTAATTACACATCAGGGTACTAAGGTAATTACACGTCAGGGTAAAAGTACCAGTAACTTTTTTATCTTCTATAATAATGTTGCAGTAGCAAATTTATTTTACACTTTATGTTTAACATCCAGGTCCATGTATAATTTGATGCTTATTTTGCTTTTATTTGATACATTTGTTTGTTTATATGGCTGGAAACGACAATGTGTGTACAGTTGTGCCTTTTCAGTGGTAATTCGGTAACATTGCTTTGCTTCAATGCCTTATGCGGAGTCGCATTTTAGGAGGACAGTGAAGGAAAGACATACAGGTCTGGACTTATATTCATTCCTGCAGGCTACATATGGAACTTCTATCTATTTTTTACTACAGACTGGTCTCACCACTAGTCTAACTGTTACATAAGTCTGCAACTTCTGTAACCTACTCCCAATCCCAGATGCTGTCCACCTCTTACTCTCTCCCAGTGTCACTTTCACTCTTACAGAACTCTTCAACTCCACTCACTGCTCCCACCCACTCCCACAACTCTGCTAGTACCACCCCTCTTCTTATCTGTGTTCCCACATGCTCTTCCTATTCATTCTCTTTGAACCTTCACCCCTACTGCTTCCTCTTCCACATCCACTCCCTACCCTCCTTTCTGCCTACACTCCTGTCATTGCCCTCCGTAATACATATCACTTACTTGTCACCCTCCTATTAGAGTTTGCATACTGTCATTGATGTGTAATTTTGTAAAAAGAAAAAATGAAGAGCTTTTCTACCCAGGCCTCCACAGAAAATTGGTTTGGTTAAACCCAGTTGGACTTTCCTGATAAACAAAGGCAAAATAAAAATAAAATAAATAAATTGGATTCTAATAGCTTTAACACCCTGTATGATATTGCATTGTAGTGCACTGCTTGGCACTAAATAACATTATTTTTATTGCTCAGCATAAGAACACATATATGGTCATGAGCATAAGTAGGATTTTTGAACTTGTATGACCCGCGGTGGTGGTGCTGCAGTAGCGTTGTTGCCTCACAGTAAGATGCTGTCCGGTTCGATTCTCAGCTAGAGCGTCTTCTGCGTGGAGAGATGCATGAATGGGCATACCTTCGTTGAAGGTTGTGCATCAGGGCTGGTAACTCGGCACGTAAAAATCAACTACCAATCATTAGCGGACCGGAGCTCCGCTGTGGCGACCCCTAACCGGGAAAAGCCAAAAGACACAACATGTCAGTTTCTAAAATGTAGTGTACTATAATAGCAGGCCCCTCCAACTAAAATTTGTTTTGTCCTCTGGATAGTATATGTTATAAATACTGACATAAAAAATATTGAAATAGCTTAATTAAAAAAAGAAAAAAACTAGCTCTTAACACATTCCATAAGCAAAGCAATTTAACAAACAATTTAACTGTAAGCCATGATGAATATACCAGAAATATGGACTTTTTAATTTAAAATGTATCACATATCATTCACATAATACATAAATTAATTTAAGAAAGTGCACACTGAGTGCATGTAAGATGATCAACAGCCTTTACAGTGAGTTCTGGTAGATTGAATAAATACGGAAAAAAAAGTCTTTCATTGACAGTGGAGTTTTATCCTTCCACCACTGTTATATGACTTCCGAGTAGCTATATATGTTTGGGGGTGGGAGAATCCCCTATGGGGGTGTAAAAACATATCTCTGAGGTTCACCAAATGTTGTTAGTACCAAAAAGAGAAGTCTTTCCTCAAGGGGGCTAAACTGGTCACCTATCAAAACATCTACTCTTCATAATATCTAAAATTCAAAACATCTAAAACTCATAACATTGAATCTCAGAATATTAAAAACTACAAAGCAACTATAAATAACATCCCACACAGCAAGCCCCCCCTGCACCCCCCATGTCTCTGTAAATTAAATATAGCAACTCCTAGGTTGCACTACAGTGGGGGAAAAAGTTAATTTCCTAACCCCATTGTAGAACGACCTTGGAGTTGGTATATTTAATTTACAGGGAGTGTGGGGAGTGCATGGGGGGCTTGTCCCCCTTGCATAAACATAGCAAACAGTGTGTGGGATGTTATTTATAGTCGCTTTGTAGTTTTCAATGTTTTGAGATTTGATGTTATGATGTTTAGGTGTTTTGAAGTTTAGATGTTATGGTCTTGATGTTTTGAGTTTAGATGTTATGAATAGTAGATGTTTTGATCGGTAACTGTTAAATTACCTTAATATGTACTTTTGGATCAATTTCATCTGTCCTCACCAGTTAAATTCCCAGTGCCACGTTAAAAAAGAATACCAGGAGTGCATTTTATGTCAACCATTTAGTTGTCAGCAAAGCATATGTTGTTGTTTGCAGAATTTACTTATATTTTCTAATAATATATATTTATTAATAAAATGGAGTGAATGGGGTGACTTCAGAAAGGGCTGCTGTCAGTGGTATGGCCTAATATAGAGCACCACCACCACTGGCAGTGGCCTTTTCTGATTCAGAGACAGGCCCACTGCATTAATCCATGCAGTCTGTACCATCTCTGTGATGGGCCAGCTTTTCAGCCAAGTTACGTGCCAGTGAAGCACTCAAGGAGAGTAGGCAGTGCTGACTAGCCATGTGCTGTTCCCCAAGAAAGGACTGCAGTAAGGCATTTACTCAGTCAGGAGATTCAGTGAATCATTTGGCTGTATAAGTTAGCGCAATTGGCCTAGTTGATTAACTTGGCCAACAATTTGCATTCATCTCTTATTTTCAGTTAGTGAGATTGTATTTGAGGTAAGTGTATGGGAGTTTAGCAGACAGGTTGAAGTAGTGTGCTTGTATGTTTGTGTAAGATTGTGTGTCTGCCTGGATGTTTGCAGTTTTGAGGTTAGGGAAGGAATTGGTAGGGTGTGTCTGTGTGTGTGTGTGTGTGTGTGTGTGTGTGTGTGTGTGTGTGTGTGTGTGTGTGTGCGCGCATCTGTGTATGAGTGGAAGGGTGAGTGGGCTTGTCATTGTGATTGGCCGAGGGGTACTGTATTTATGTGAATGCATGTTTGTATATGGGGGGGGGGGGGGCTGTCATAACTCTAGAGTCCTTTAAGACTAATGAGCAAATCCTGCAATATTAGGGGTGGAAACCATAGAAATTTAATTGTTACTCTAAAGTCATCTAGAACACGGTGGTGGTGCTGCGGTAGCATAGTCGCCTTACAGTAAGATGCTGTCCGTTTCAATTCTCAGCTAGAGTGTCTTCTGCGTGGAGACATGCGTGGATGGGCATACCTTTGTTGAAGGTTGTGCGTCAGGGCTGGTAACTCGGCACGTAAAAATCAACTACCAATCATTAGCGGACCGGAGTTCCGCTGTGGCGACCCCTAACCGGGAAAAGCCGAAAGACACAGTACTCTAAAGTCATCTAGAAACTTAATAGAACAATGCTTTTGAGTATGGAGGATATATAGGTTGGGAATACACTAGACACCAGGGACACTCTAATATTATCTTGAAGGCACTTAGAGCAAAGATTTTGCAGCACAACACACACACACACACACACACACACACACACACACACATATAAAGAGAGAGAGAGAGAGAGAGAGAGAGAGAAATGGATGGGGGACATTATAGACACCAGGGATACTGTTTAAATAATTATCCCAAGTCACAAAAAGTTAAAAGAACAACAGGGAAAAGCCTTTAATCCCTGTATCCTTGGTACAGAAAGCAGTTTCTTAACAAGACAGGGCTTTATTCTTCTATGCTATTATTAGAGACTGAGAAGATTATTTAAATATTACCTTAAGCTACTTTAGGAAAACGAAGAATAGTGTCAAGCCCTGCACCACTGGTACAGATAACAGGTCCTTTAATATGCAGAGCTTTAGTCCTCCACACCAGCTCAGGAGGTTATGGAGTGTTTTCCATCCTGATGTATTTCCTGAATGGTAAGCATGAAACTTTGATGTTTGGTAGTATTAACTGACTGCAAGGGTCCATAAGTTATAGATGACAGGGCAAGTATAAGAGTCAAAATCAGGAGAGTTCAGTAAAATCAATGACAGTCGAGAGAGATGGATGTGTGCATGTCCATGCGGAGGGGCTGACATAACTTTAAACTGTTGTACTGAAGGCTTCCAGGTAAAGCTGGATGGAACATAAACTGCATTAGGTGGTAATTTTAAATATTACTCTGACTAACTTAAATAGTTAATAGAGCTGCAGTTATATCAACACAATGCATTTCTGAACACTAAGAAGGATGAAATTGTAATGTCTTGAATTACTGGCTGTAATTAATTACATTTTACGAGGGACTGGGTAAAGTAAGTGGCAACATCAGGTGCATTCTGTAAACTAAGGGTCAGGGTAAGAGCCGTTGCAGTATATTCACATGTGTAAGTGTGTTTGTGTATATGTGCATTTTAATGTGTGCATGTTTGTGCTAGAATGAATGTGGGGTGCTTGTACCTACACAGGACATGGGCTACCAGTGGTGATTACTGTTGGAAAATGCAGATTAGCACTAGCGGTAATGTCATGTAATTCAGAGACATGCAAATAACCTGATAAAAAGGTCTTTCCTCATTGTGGCTAAACATGCCTCTGAATTGCATTTTCCTTGATCACAGAAACATCCCGTTTTGGCTACAGCTCTTAGCTCTCATAGTCGGGTTCTTTATAAATCTAACGGAAGGTTTGCTGTTATGGCATATGATAGTGTTCATCTTTAAAAGCCACAACTAGAAGGGAGAACTACTTGGTGCAAAAAAAAAAAAAATATATGAAATAATCAAAATTAGCATACTTATAATATTTTTCCAGTATCTTTATGAAGGCTATGAAGGAATTATGCATTAAAACATGGTCCCTTTATTGACAGGTACATAAGATGATATGTGTAGACTGATATTTGTAAACCAGGTTTAAATACAGCAGATATGATCATCATCACCATCATCATCATCATCATCACCATCATCCCCCTTTTTCCCATTTTTTCTACATGGGGTCAGGGTATCATGTTAACTGTCACCATCTCTCTCGATTCAATGCCGCACTCCTGCCTTCTTTGACACTCATGCCTGACTGTAGCAGATCTTCTCTCACACAGTCCATTCACCACTTTGTTGGATGCCTTTGTTTCCCCTTACCTTCTTCCTGCCTGCCCCAAATCATCTTCACCAGATTGTCTTCTGCTTTTTTTGCATGCTTCCAAACCACTGTAATCTGTTATCTTTGATCTTTTCTACAACTGGAACTTCTTTGGATTCTGCACTTATGTCCTTATTTCTTCATCTGTCCCACTGTGTGCATCCTACCACCCTTCTCAGGAACTTCATTTCCATCACCTCTAGCTAACACATCTGCTTTGCCTTTTGTGCCTAGGTTTCTGTACTATGCAGTAGTACTAGTTACATCACTGTTTTGCACACCTTAATTTTCAGATGTTCATCGTATTACACTGCTGCAGTCATTACACTTGGGTTATCCTGCCATCAGGCGGTCCCGCAGTCGGCCTGAGTTCCAAAGTCTTGGTCCAGCGTCAGTTGCTGTCGCTTCTTCCCTGATGTCAGTGTGCCAGGGGTATATAAGATGCAGCTGACGCCATTTTCTTCAGTCTTTCTTGCCGCGCGGTGCCCGAAGCAAAAGCAGTTCGCAAGTGCTGGTCGGCCGACTCCTGAGATTTTCATTCCGAATCCAGAACCGAAGTCTTCTACAAAGCTAAGTACCCCATTGGGGATACTTTTTCTTGCCTCAGACCGATGTCAGTAAAAGTTAATAATTGTATTTCTTGTGGGAAGCAAATACCGCATAAGGATTTCCATTCCTATTGTATCCCATGCCAAGGCCCACACCACGACGTCACAGGTTGTCGGTTTTGTGCTAGGTTTAACAAGCGCACTATTAAACGTCGGTTTGATTTTGCCCTACATTATTTTGGCAGAAAATTCAATTACACCATGCCATCAGAACAACCAACAACAGGGTTACACAAAAAACGCAAAGACAAGGACAGACATCCGAGGCCCAAAACTGACGACGAAGCCTCTTCTAGGCCAGTCGCCGGTTCTCCGGTTTTCAGCGAGGCGCCTTCGCAGCCCCTGACGACCGCTTCTTTGAAACCACAGGCCGCCTCTGACTCCCATGTGGAGATGGCTGGGCCTTCGGATACACCAGACTTACGGCCTACCAAGACTAACCCTTCAGAGGGCTCCGGAGTAGCTGAACAACCCGCAGCTTCAGAGGGTGTTTTCAGGCCTACTCAGTTAACCATTTGATCTTCTGCTAAATCTAAAACAAAGAAACAACTTCAGCATTCACCAGGACAAGCCTCCATGCCTAAGAAACAGATGCTCAAAATGTTCGAAGACTTAATTACTCTGATCAGGGGGTCCCACCCTCCTCCTGAAAAAAGGCCTAGACAGGATGCAGACTATGACTCATCCGACCAGGTGTCCATCTCCTCAGATTCATCCTCAGACCAAGGATACTCTTTACCCCCTTATGAGGACTCTGATGCTGAGGAATCAATTCCTTCAGCCTCTCCACCAGAATACTACTCCTTTGGGGAAACCTTACATACCATGCGGGAGCATTTCCATTGGGAGGGCCAGGATTATTCAGAATCCAAGAAAAGGCTCAGAGATTTACTTTTATTTCCTCAACACAGACCCCTTGCTATTCTGCCAGTGTTAGATATTGTGGATGATGTGTATTTTGAATCCAGTTTAAATCCTGATTCTTTACCTCCTGCTCCATTTAAGCCAGACAGATACTACAGAGTCCCTGACTCTTACAAATTCCTTTATAAAAGCCCTGTTGCTGACCCTGAAACTATTCCCAGGGTCCCAAAGGAGAAAAGGCCTCTACAGCAACAAATCCAGTCCCCTCTGACAGAGATTCCAGAGCATTAGACAGATGGGGGAAGAAAGTATATACATCTGCAACTTTAGCAATGAGAGCGTTAAATTGCCAGTTTCACATGCTTAAATATCAGCAATATTTGATGCCTCAGTTGAAACAAAAAATGCTTCCAAATTCAGATCTTCCTAATTATAAGGAAATGCAGGCTTTATTGCATGCAGCTGAACAAGTGGGAAAACATACCTTGCAATGTGGTTTTGATTCATTAGAGGCCTCCTGTAGAGCAGCAGTTACAGGGTCTGTCATTAGAAGACATGCTTGGTTAAAAGAGCAAACTTTACCAGTTCATGTTAAAGCAAAATTATTGGATGCACCTTTGCAGCAGGATGTTTTATTTGGAGTTAAGGCAGAAGAGGTATAAAAGAAAATGGAGGATAAAGGAAAATCTATGCAAATGGTGAAGGATTTCTTACAGGTTCAGCCTCCTCGATTTAGCAGAAATTGGCCAACAAAGAATTGGTCCTTTCCAGTTTCAGACAGACCTCAAAGGGGCAGATACAGACATCCAAGAGGCAGAGGTCAACCACAAGGTACTTACAGGCCTCGACAATGGGGTGCTTCAACCCAGAAAGAAGGGGAAGACAGGCCTCAACCTTATAAAAAGCAGCCCCAATGACTTCCCACTACAGCTGCCAAACATCTCTCTCTTGGCAGCCCCCTTGGGGGGAAAACTGGCTCTATTCAGTCACAATTAGCATATGATCACCAAAGCAAATGGGTTTTCAGTATTGTGTCTCAAGGTTAAAGGTTCCACTTTCACACTCTGCCAAGATTAAAAGGAATGCCAAATCTGCCACCAAATCAATGGGCAGAGGCTCAAAGACAAATTACAGCACTCATGGACATGAGAACTATTCAAAAGGTACCACCACAGGAGCAAGGACAAGGATTTTACTCAAGACTCTTTCTCGTTCCCAGAAAGGACAAAGCCTGGAGGCCCATTCTGGATCTTTCTTCTCTAAATACTTACCTGGATGTTCCAAAATTCAAAATGTTGACACTACAGCAGCTTCTTCCCATGCTGGGCAAGAAAGCTTGGCTCATAACTTTGGACCTCAAGGAGGCATACCTGCATGTCCCTATCAGACAAAATTGCAGAAGATACCTCAGATTCTTAGCAGATTCAATGCATTACCAATTCTCTGCACTGCCCTTTGGCTTATCTACTGCACCCAGGGTCTTTACAAAATGCCTGGCACCAGTAATTGCATTTTGCAGACAAAAAGGAATTCAAATTTACCCATACTTGGACGACTGCCTTATTCAAGCAGAGAGCAAAGACATTATTCTAAAGCATCTGACATTTGTAAAAAGAATGCTAATTTGCCTAGGGTACACAGTAAATGAAAAGAAATCAAAACTAGTACCCTCACAAGAGATAATATTCCTGGGTGCCAGCTTAAATACAATGGCCCAGATGGCTTATCTCACGCCAGACAAGCAAGGACAACTGACTCAATATTTACAACTGATGGCAAAAAAAACCCAACTCCCTGCAAGAAAAATTCTGCAGGCCTTTGGTTTCATGGCATCTTGCATACTACTAATTCCATATGCCAAACTGCATATGAGGAAACTACAATGGTACCTAAAGAGTGTCTGGTCTCAACACTGTCACAGTTTGAAAACAGTAATGCCACTTATTCCTTGCCTTCAACAGGAGTTTCGATGGTGGGCTCAAGCCTGTCACCTCAACAAGGGACAGCTTTTCACTCAACCCACAGCCAGGCAAACACTAACAACAGATGCTTTGAATTATGCCTGGGGAGTACACATGGCAGGAAAATGTATTCAGGGCAAGTCGCCTGCAGAACAAAGGCATCTTCACATCAATCAAAAAGAGATGCTAGCTGTACAAAATGCCCTTATAGCTTTCAAGGACCTTCTGCATCCAGGACAACTACTACTAAAGACAGACGGCAACACCACAGTTATGTGGTACATAAACAAGCAAGGGGGCACTCATTCATATCCCCCTATGACCTTGTGGAACACAGCTCTAACCTATCAAGTTCATCTGCAAGCACAATTCCTGCCAGGAGAGAAAAACACACTGGCAGACGACTTAAGCAGAAACTTCATGGATCTGCACGAGTGGAAATTCCATCTACAAATATTCAGAATGATAACACAAAAATGGTGGAACCCAGACATAGATTGGTTCGCATCCCCAATGCATTGCCAGCTACAGAAATTCTGCACAAGGACTTACCACCCACAAGTGTGGAAAGTGGATGCCCTCTCATTCAGCTGGAAAAACCTACAAGTATACGCTTTCCCACCACTACCTCTCCTTTCAAAGGTACTCATAAAAGCCAGACAAGAAAAGCCAAAGATGATCCTGATTGCCCCAGACTGGCCACGCCAGCACTAGTACCCAATCTTAAAGAACTTAGCACGAGGTCCACCATGGATTTTGCCTCAAATCCCACAACTTCTGACTCAGCAAAACAATTAGATACTTCACAGCCAGCTCAAGACTTTAAATCTGGCTAGTCAAGCAACCAATGTCTCCCTCCAAAGCTGTTATGGATGTCATTCTGGAGGCCAGAAGGCCTAGCACCAGGAAAGCCTATTCGGATAAATGGAAGAGATTCTGTGCCTGGAACCAGGCTCACAGCCTTGATCCTCTTGTCCCAAATATTCCTCAGATACTACAATACTTGACTGAGATGCTGGACAAAGGCCTCTCCTTTTCATCCATTAAGCTCCATGCCTCTGCCATCTCTGCTCATTACAACACAGATCCACCATTTTTTTCTCATCCTTTGCTAAAACAGTACCTCAGAGGGGCTAAAAACATAAGACCGCCCCGTAGAGCACCAACTCCAACTTGGGACCTCAACTTCGTCTTGGACAAATTAACTTTACCTCCTTTTGAGCCAGCTAACTCAGCAGACTTAAAATATGTCTCTTGGAAAACTGCTCTGCTCCTGGCAATAACCTCAGCACAAAGAGTTTCAGAATTACAGGCACTAACGGCAGTGGAACCTTTCATCATTTTCCACCAGGACAGGGTGTCTTTAAGAACAAACCCTACTTTTATGCCAAAGGTGGTATCAAGTGTGGCTCTAAACCAAACTATTCATTTGCCAACTTTTTATCCAAATCCACAGAATAAAGGGGAGAGACTACTGCATTCCATGGACATACACAGGCAGTTATGCTTCTACTTGGACAAAACGAAAGCTTTCAGGGAAAACTAAGCAATTGTTGGTAGCATATGCTGCAGGAACACAGGGAAAAGCCATTTCAAAACAGACCATTTCTAAATGAATAGGGCATTGTATATGTTTCTGCTATACGCAGCATGGGAAAACTGCACCTAACAGCATTAGGTCTCATTCCACCAGGGCAACAGCCACTTCAACTGCCTACCTCAGAGGAGTACCTACCAAGGACATTTTGGAAGCAGCAACTTGGAGTTCTGTACATACCTTCACCAAGCATTACCATCTGCCTCTTTACTCTAAATCCAGAGCTGGCTTTGCCACTGCAGTCCTGCAGGGCCTTATAGCCACCCCTAATGCCTTATAGAACCAGCCACCATACCTCAGCTTTGGGATTCTACCCAAGTGTAATGACTGCAGCAGTGTAACACGATGAACATAGTACAGTTTTTTTACCTACCATAAATGTAGATGTTCGAGTGTATACACTGCTGCAGTCTAGGTTACCCTCCCTCCTTCCCCTCTTGCTTGCTGGTACTTACCCAAGCCTTCTACCCTTGCTACCTATGGGGAGTATTTGCTGGTAACTGAAAGTTTTTGATTGCTTTTCTTATGTATGTTTTATTAGCAATTTACATTGCCTACCTTTTGGGGGGCACCTGACATCTGGGGCAAGAAAAACTGAAGAAAATTGCGTCGGCTGCATCTTATATACCCCTGGTGCACTGATGTCAGGGAAGAAGTGACAGCAACCGATGCCGGACCAAGACTTTGGAACTCGGGCCGACTGCGGGACCGCCTGACAGCAGGATAACCCAAGTGTAATGACTGCAGCAGTGTATACACTCGAACATCTACATTTATGGTAGGTACAAAACTGTACTTTTCTTTGGCATTCTTCTGCCATACACTATACCTGACAATTTATACTAGTTGGCTGCATCCCCTCTGATTCTAGCTTTGACCTCTTCATTTGGATTTGCCTTCTTGTCAGCCATCCCTCCCAGATACTTAAAGCTGTTAACCTCTTCCACTATCTTCCATTCTAGCTCATTTCACAACTTCTTCTGATTTCCCCAGTTTGCTGCCGTTCCCACTGTCTTATCTGTACTTAGTTTCATCCCATGTGCCTTCAGATTTCCATTGTTTCCCTATCCTTTGCTGAAGTTCTCGCCGTGCCTGCCTGTAACGCCACATCGTCTGCATACAGCAACTTGTTGATCTGTCCCCTCTGACCTGTTTGCTAATGTAGTTCATCACCAGTATGAGCAGTAGTGAGCTCAAAGCTGAAGCCACTCCCACTGGGAACCTCTCTGTTAGACCAAACACTGTTCATACTTGTGTCATTGGACAGCCTGCACCAATTCTATCAGTATTTCTGGGACTTTCAACTGCCGCAGCAAGACTAACAAAATCAGCTTTGTTGGGACCTTGTCATATGCTTTCTCCAAGTCTAGCAGATCTACAAAGATGTCAGAAATTCAGATGACACCAGAAGAACATGGCTCATTTCTGGTTTTCAGATAATATGGAAACAACAGTCCACTGGCAGAAGCAGTGAACAATATCAAAGCTCAAAACTGTAACTCAGTTTATGAAATATATGCTACCAGTATTTTATATACAGTGACTTTACTCTGCATGGCTAATACTTTATAATGTAAAACAGAATCCATAGGGTACTGAGTGATATAGGAATCTAAGCTGGTTTTACTGAAAAAGTGTCACATGCTCAGTTTAGACAAGGGGAACTAGAAAGATTAGAGTAATATTTCTCTGTTAGCATTACTTTGTTGATTTTATTTACATCAAACAAAATGTTGATCAAACAAAAACAAACAAATAAATAAATATACATTTTCTAAAGGGCTCCTCCCTGTACCCCTGCATTACTGACTTTGCCATAAAACATCTATATTTAACTAAACTACTTTGTAATTGCAAAAGAATAGAGAAAAGTAAAAACTCTTAGTAAAATCACACAGCAGTCTCACATAAATAGCAATAGTCCTGTCAGTAATGAAACTTTGATCCCTGGATTCTCAAAAGCTTGCACGGTGTGCACGATTAGTGTTAGATGAAATTTTGCCAATATGGCGGCCGAGCGAGCCACGTACGTGCACGTCTGACGTGTGTGAGTGCTGTAGCACTAGTGCTGCACGTCCCCAGCCCCTGTATGCAAATCTTCCCATTTGCAGGAGAAAAACCATGCAGATGAGGTAAATATGCCATCCAGAAAGCAGGAATCAGGGAGTGCAGGACTAGCGTAATATGCAGAAATGTACTCTGTTAGTAACTGAGTACTGTATTGCAAACTCCAAAACAGAGCTATGACAGCTCCAAATAAAGGCTGCACATCATCGAGGAAGCATGCCAATGGCCAAGTAGAAGGCCATTGGCATTGCAAAATGTTTAAAAAATAAAAAAAAAACTTTTATTTTTTTTCGCTGATCACGCATGTGTAAACATAGGGCAGCGGCACGCAAATGGGATTGGGGGGAAAATAATAAAATAAACTTAAAATAAGCTTTCTAGCTAAAAGCAGTAGTCTGCCATGCAAGTCAATGGCAGGCAGAAAACAACCTGGCCAGTGAGTAATGGTTGCTAAAGGGGGGGTGAGGCTCAGTGTTAACAGGCAATCCTGTGCAAATGAAGTGAAGGATAGTGAATCCCAGTTTTCCCTAGGGTGTTAGGTAGGTCCCAAGAGTGTAAGAGTATAAATAGCCGGGTGCAAGACTAGGATATAGGTGACATTATGGGGGTGTGTGTCAGGCATACTGTAAGTGGATTGGAGCCCTGTGGCTCAGAATTGCTCCTAGCTTAGCAGAGCTAAGCTAGGGGTGTGTTTAAACCTGCCTAGCACTCTTTACAAAGTGTAAGTGGGTGTGCGTGCTGCGCACCAGGTTTTACAGGAAGAAAAAAGAAATTAAACCAGGAAATAGCAGCTCTGTGCACATTAGAGCACTCCATTTGCACGGCGCGTGCACGGGCTTAAACAGGGAGGCAATGGGAAGGGAAAACAGCAGTAGGAAGGTAATCAAGGAGAACTAGCTGAGCTGACAGGTGAAATGTATCAGAATCAGCCAATCACACAGGCAGCAGACCAGCCCAACCCAGAACACTACTATAAACTAAGCAAACACCTTCCCCTCTGGTTTTTCCACACTCTACACCACCGGTGTATACAAGCGAGGAAATGTTAACAAACAAACCTACAAAATGAGAAGGGCTGCAGCAGGCAACATAAAACAACATGTGCAAGAGGCTGAGGGTGGAGAGAATGTGAATGCTGATAACCAACCCACAGTAAGGAGACAGAGAAGAGTGTACAGACCCAGAGTATCCTACCAGGGCCTACATGAGCACTATAGGGTGGACAGAGACATCATACAGCAAATTGTTGAGTTGTGCCGGCCACACCTGACACACCAAACTGACCGAGGGGAACCCATCCCAGTGGATACCAAGGTATGTGTAGGCCTAGGTATACTAGCCACAGGTACCTCTCAAAGCACAACTGGGGATATCATGGGGATCTCACAGGCATCAGCATCCAGCGTATTCCACCAGTTCCTGGATGCCATGTCAGCACATGCCAGGTAGCATGTATATTTCCTCAACACATATGAGGTGTTGACCAGCAATATGCGTCTCTTCTACCAAATAGCAGAATACCCTGGGGAAGTGAGTGCTATAGACTGCATGCACTTACACATCAAAGCACCACCCGGTGAGTAGGGTAGGGCCTACATCAACCGCAGGGGCATCCCCTCCATCAACTGCCATGTCGTATGTAATGCCAAGGGCATTATAATGAATGTGTGTGCTGGCTTTCCTGGAAGCTATGATGATTCACACATATGGCATCTGACACAGCTGTACCACAGATTTGCCAATGTGGACATCCCCTATGGTCACCTAGTGGGGGATGCTGGGTACCCACTGGAGCTGTGGCTGATGACACCCATCAGAAATGCACACACACCTGAACAACAATGCCATAATGAGGCACAGGCCAGATATATAATAGAGAGTGTGCTTGGGATGCTCAGGTCATGGTTCCAGTGTCTGGACACATCTGGTGGAGCCTTGCAGTATTCACCAGCTTAATGTACCCAAATTGTTATGGTATGTGCTATGCTACACAATATGATCCTGCGGAAACAGCTGCAGCAGGAACAGCATGGGGAAGGGCCACATAGCCCCCCACCAATGCCAAGTCCTGTACAGGCACAAAGTGACTCAGAGGAGGAACAACCTGGGCATGCCCCAGTAGGCAGAAGGAGATGTGCCAGTATGCCCTGGCCTTGGTAAAGAGGCAATGCATAGCATATGCAGTGACACAGTAGGGACCCAAGGAATGACACCTCTCTCTGACTCACACAGACAGTAAAATAGATGCCAAACATGACACTACCTGTGCTCAACCATGTATAGGGAGTGTACTATGTGCATCCAATATAGGCATCCCTCCAGCACCATCCTCAAGTCTGGCATACCCTCAGGGTAAGTCAATCAACCTACCAATTGCCAAATGGAGTAGAATGTGTTGTTACCTGTAGCTATGGTATGGATGTGAGCATGCAAGGGAAATGGGGGGCCGAATGTTAAGGCAGCAGACAGTAGACACCCATAGTGGCACCATGACATCTGTAACACATACTGGAGTCACCATAGTAGCCAGTACTACACAGGGCGACAAAACCCAGTTTAGGAAATGGGCTGAGTGACATGTGTGTCCATAAAACCCACACATGCCAGTCAGAAAGGTTCACATACCCAACAACAGTCTCAGCCAGCAGGACAGGTGTAGACAAACACAAACAAATGATGTACTATGGCCTGTGAATGAGCCCTATGGGTAACCCCTCCCCTAGGCCTACACAGACAGACTACAACAGGTCAGGCAGTTGGATGTAAGTTGTGAAGGCTAGGAAGTCAGAAACTAATATGTAGGTAATTAAAACTAAGATCTGTAGTACACTGGTATGCCTCTAGCCAGCAGGATAGGTAAGACTACAGACTGAAATTGAGTATGTGATGTACCAGTACAGTCCTAGCAAATGTGTACATGTGTCAGGTGTGCCCCCCTATCCAACGTACACTTATAGTAACAGTCAGGTGTGCCCCCCCACTCCTGTCTAGAAATGAAGAAACAGTCAGATGCCCACCCCGCTATGCAGAAATGTAGCAACAGTCAATGCCAAATGACCGATGGATACCCTGCAGACACAGCATGCTACCTATCGGTGTACAACACAAAGGTCAGCATCGCAGTACAAACTGCCTGGACTTGATCCACACATGCAATACAGATGGCCATACTGGGCATGCTCACACACTTAGAGGAATGAGGGCAATGTCAGTCAACAACATACTGAAAGGTCATACTGGGCATGCTCACACACGTAAACACAAGAAGGCCATGTCAGCAAACAACAGTGGGCTAGACATATCTGGCAGTTGCAGTTCTTAGTGCGGACACATGTCAATATGCACCACTCCTGTCTTGCACTCACAGTGGATGGGAATACAGACATATATGTAAGGACAACACACTATAATAAGCCAAAGGTAGATGGACATAGATTTGGGGAAGATGGTGACTGTAACAAGAAGCAGCCTGTCCCACCCAACACACAGCCAAAGGGCCCCAAACACATGAGGTGCAGATGTCACTCACTGCAGATACTAGCCACCACTATCTGTCAGCATGACAGACTATGTGGTTCACGTGCCAGCTGTGCAACATGAGACAACTGTACAAGGAAATAGTCATTTAGTAGCTGTATACACATACCTGTGACATATGACTCCATGTGTGCCCACATGTGGCATGGCAACCCGTACATGAATTGGTTATGGCCCATGCACACACTTCCCTCCCCATAGCAGTATTATGACAAGCCTGCTGAGGTCATTCAATGTGTGATACACCTTTGGGAGAGTTGTAGCTCAGTAATCTCCATGGCACATCCCATAACTGTGTACTGCTGTAGTGATAAACTAGTTAAGTAGTAGTTCTAACCCCAGACTTGGCAATTGTGTGAGTGTGTGTTTGTGTGCATGTCTGACTGTGTAGAGAGAAATGTTTTTTAGGCTACTCACACTCCATACAATTCATATATTCAACTTTGGCAATGCTGCTGATGTCACTCACCTAGAAATACACCTCTGGGAAAGTCATAGTCCAGTAGTCTCCGTAGTGTGTTCTGTAACTGCTTACTGCTGTACTGTGATACAGTAATTAGGTAGGTGTTTCAACCCCAGACCTAGCAACTGTGTGTGTGTGTGTGT
The DNA here is from genome assembly GCF_019279795.1 of Protopterus annectens. Classification (NCBI taxonomy): domain Eukaryota; kingdom Metazoa; phylum Chordata; order Ceratodontiformes; family Protopteridae; genus Protopterus; species Protopterus annectens. Next base: position 525,174,645 of record NC_056732.1, read on the forward strand.
GTGTGTGTGTGTGTGTGTGTGTGTGTGTGTGTGTGTGTGTGTGTGTGTGTGTCTGACTGACTAGAGAGCAATGCTTTTTGGGCTACTCACACTCCCTACAATTGATATACTCAACTTTGGCATGGCTGCTGATGTTACTCACCTAGAAATACACCACTGGGAAAGTCATAACCCAGTAATCTCCATAGCACATTGTGTAACTGCGGACTGCTGTAGTGTGATAAAGTAGTTAGGTAGGTGTTCTAATCCCAGACCTAGCAACTATGTGTGAGTCTGTGTGTGACTGACTGAGTAGAGAGCAATGCTTTTTAGGCTATTCACACTCTGTACAATTCATATACTCAACTTTGACAAGGCTGCTGATGTCACTCACCTAGAAATACACCTCTGGGAAGGTTGCAACCCAGTAATCTCCATAATGCATCCTGTACCTGTGTATTGCTGTAGTGTGATAAAGTAGCTAGGTTGGTGTTCTAACCCCAGACATACCAACTGTGTTTGTGTGTGAATGTGTGTGCCTGACTGAGTAGAGACCAATGCTTTTTAGGCTACTCACACTCCGTACAAATCATATACTCAGCTTTGGCAAGGCTGCTGATGTCACTCACCTAGAAATACACCTCTGGGAAAGTCATAGCCCAGTAATCTCCCTAGCATGTCCTGTAACTGCGTACTGCTGTAGTGTGATAATGTAGTTAGGTAGATGTTCCTACCCTAGACCTGGCAACTGTGTGCGTGTGTGAATCTGTGTGTCCATGTGTCTCGGTCTATCTTTGACTGAGTAGAGAACAATGCTTTTTAGGGTACTCACACTCCTTAGAATTCATGTACTCAACTTTGGCAAGGCTGCGGATGTCACCCACCTAGAAATGCACCTCTGGGAAGGTTGTAGCTCAGTTATCTCTGTAGCGTGTCCTGTAACTGCGTACTGCTGTAGTGTGATTTAGGACTGTGGTAGGGTTCCATCTCCACCCATGGCAGTTCTGGATGTTTTGTGTGTGTTTCAATGTCTGTGTATGGAGCAATGCATTATAGGCTACTCACTCGCAGTACATTTCAAATGCCCTACTTTGACAATCCTGCTGATGTCATTCATTGTGAAATACAACTTTGTGGCAAAATATCTGTTGTGCGACCTATAACTGCTCCATACTGTAGTGTGATATTGGCCTTGGTGAGGAGTTCAATACCCACACATGTTGGTTGTGGATGTTTTGTGTGTCTCACTTTGTGTGAAGGGAGCAATGCATTTTAGGCTAGTGACTCGCAGTACAGTTAACATGCCCTAGTTTGGTAATCCTGCTGATGTCATTCATTGTGAAATACACCTTTTGGGGAAGAAGCACTTCAGTAATGTCCATGGCATGTACTATAACTGCATATTGCTATAGTTTAATAAACTAGTTAGGTAGGACTTCTACTCCCAGACATGACAGGTGTGTGTGTGCTTGTAACTCGTATCTTGTGTAGAGGTGGTTGTGAGTGTGGGAAATGTGGAGGAGATTTTGCCTATTTCTTTTATGGTGGCCCTACTATATATCACAATGTCAACCATACAGGGATAACAGATGTAAATTAGCTGAGAGGCTGGGGTGCAAAGCCATACCCATACATGTAACATCAAGGCCAGCCAATCATAGTTAGCAACCCCATAATTACCCAGAGCACACACTCAACCCATGTGTCATAAGCACACACACATGCCTAGGCAACAGCCAATATGTGGGTAGTACACTGCATATTGGCCACTGATAGTAACTATGCAGTGACAGCAGTAAGCTACAGAGGGCATGTCACCCTGCCCATCTGTCCAATATGGATGTACATGCAGACAGTGCACCTCCACCATGTTCCCCAATGGACACCTGCATCACCTATGGTGCCTTCACATGTGACTCACAACAGACATACCATGCCTGACAACATGACCTGTATGGACAGATGACACTGACATCATGGAATGCTGTTAGCATGCTATCAATGTAGGTGCAGGTTAAACCTGATGCCCATTACCAGTTCCTACAACAGGTGGGCAGGACTGGCACATCTGATGATAACCTGTGTTCACAACATGGGCCAGACACCCCAGGTACAGTAGCACATGTCACTGTACACGCATGTGGGAGGTATGCACATCCCAGACACCATCCATGTCATGGACTAAGGAACACATACATGGAAAGTGATGCACAGCATTGGCCACACACAATAGTCACCCAAGTGACTGGATGGGGATGCAATACCCACCTTTGTGGGCAAATGCAGAAACTGTCATGTGGCCTGATGCCAAGGTATACCCATCTCCTACCCTTGTACAGCCTGCTGGCACAGTTGACCACCACACACCCATGCAGACATGCACCCATGCATGTCAGAACTGGCACCCTGTGTGTTTGTGTGTGTGTTGTATGGTGCGTATATCCACATCCACACTCACTACAACCCCCCAGGGCATACTGAAGGATGCTGTCTGATGTCTGACATCTCCTCATACTCCTTGCCCATACGACCTCCGTATGACCCGTGTGGTGCATGTGATACCTGCACATTGGTGTGTTGTGGCAATCCCACTAGTGATGAGTTGCACTCCTCGCCCTGCCAAAAGTGTCACTGTGTGTGCATCCCTGTGTGAGTGTGCCTGTGTTGACACTGGCACCTGTTCATGCAGACAGGCATGTGTACATCACCTACCGTATATCTACCGTATCCCTGTTGTAGATGTCACTCACCATCACATATATGTTCTGAGTGCTCCACAGCAGGTAACCCATGTGGTGCATCCAATAACTGCATCGAACTGTGATAGCACTACATAGTTGTCGAGGGTTTGATACCCTGTGCTGGTAGGTGTGTGACAAACCTGCTTCTGTTTTACTCTCCCACCCCTAACTGACATGCATTTGCCTCTGTCTACCTCCCCCACCCGATCTCTGGTGGATGTGGAGGCCCACACTTGCTTTGCTTAAGCAGCAGCATGTGTATTTTAAGTGATGCTCATGATCAGCTGATGGTCTCTGCACAAACTGCAGCCTTCCCCTAGCTGATTGAATGTGAAACAGCTGTGGTAACATTTCCATAGCCAAATGCATGGAAACACACTCCAATACCTAGGAACATCATGGTGGTGTTGGCCCTTTTCAGTCACTGTGAGCAGGAACTAGAGCTGTTGTTTGCAAACAGCATCTCAGATGGATTGGGGATTTACCTCTAACAACATACACTGTGGAAGGAGGGCAATGAACTGAAGGGGGATGTGCCTGACCTGACTACAGACTGTAAGTGCTGCTATACTGCATTTGGAGTAATTTCGATTAAACAGAGTGTGTGTGGATATGGCAGTTGTACATGTCTCAATACCCGCCATGTCAGTTCCATGTTTATGAGGAATCCCCATCTGTAAGGTCATCTGCAGACTGGGCAGTGTTGTGCCTTTGGTTTCATGTGTTAGCCATGGTACATCTATCTGTGGAATGCAGAAGGCAGTATGAGGATTACAGTCTGTAGATGGTGAAGGCCATGACAGTTACTGATTTCATATACCTCATAGGACATATGCTGCAACAAACCCCATTACAATGGTAAATTTATGAGGTTTGAAGAAATGTAGAAATGACACAACTGTAATCCAAAATGCAGAATATTGACTCCCAATCACTCGAAACCGATGTTAATCACAAGCTGCACTTTATTACACAAAACAAAAAACACAAGGGTTGAGCGCTTTCATCTGCCGTAATACAGATTTCATCAGAACCAATGACACTACATCTGAACATACATTTTATACCTGTTTTGGCGCCATAAAATAATTAATTATTCTGATCTCATTCTAAATTTATTCTAAACTTAAAGCAGCCATGTTCACTTAAACCTATACCAAAATGTACTGTGACATTGTTAGTATACTTGTGATACTCTAAAAACATATTCTAAAAACATGTTCTAAAAACATATTAAACCATAGCTAAAATTGCTCTGAAGTAATTTAATATAATATAATATAATATCACTCTATCTATATAAATGTTTGTAATAGTAAAAATCTAAATGTAATTTTAAATAAAATTCTGAATGAAATTCTATAAAATATATATTAAATAAATTCCCATTAGCTCTGCTTTGTCTATATAATTTTCTAAATGACTTAACCGGGTATGAAATGTTCTATAATAAAACTTCATTTACATAATCCTGCACCTATGTTGGCCTAATTATGTACATCCTCTTGTCGAAAAATTAAAACCTTGACCCTAAGTACATACTGCTACAAGTACATATGTGCTGGGATGTGTGGATTGAGTAGTGTTACAGATGCTCTTAGTTTAATGCTAACAATGGTTTCAAACTAATGAAATCATTAATACCTGGCGGTGTGGTGGCGTCTGTGCATATTTGCCATCTACTTTCTTTCCATGCCAGGAATGTCTTCCAGTTTCCTCCTTTTTCCTTAATATCTACTTGGTCTATGATGGAAAACCTAAACTTGTGGTCAATACCTTTGTCATGAATGTGTCTGTATAATGCATTTTTCTTGTCTTGTTTTTTTATCCTGTACATGTGTTCATATATCCGTGTCTTTATCTTCCTCTCCGTTTTGCCTATATAAAAGGCCGGACATGCAGTACAGGTTGCTATATACACTAGACGTTGAGAATTACAATTCCCTATGCTGCACATTACCTTAGTATTCATGATGTTGTTAAGTCTAATAGTATGTGTAGTATTGATGTATATACATTGTTTGCATCTTCCACATTTACTAGTCCCTTTTGTACTCTTGTTTCTTTCATATTTCATTCCACATTCCAAAATTCTTTTGATATTGTTACCAGTTTTATACACAGTACATATCTCAGTTCTGACTATACTGCCTAAAGTTCCCGAAGAGATAATAATATTCCAATGCTTCTTCAAAATGTCCATGATCAAATTGACAAAAGGATTGAATCGAATGACACATACTTGTTTGTTGAAAGCCCGACTTTGATCGCCTTGTAGCCCAGTAGGTCTCCCTAACAAAGGTGTGTATTTGAGTCCCCATTGTGCTTTTACATATGTTGTGATGTTGTCTAATAATTTCTTGGGGTAACCCCTCTCTGTGAATAGTAGTGTGATATTGTCTATTTCACTATTCATATCTTCGAGGGTTGATGACATCCTTGCTGCTCTAATACATTGACCCTTCACAATGTTTTTGAAAATATGACGTGGGTGGCAGCTGGTAAAATGAATGTAATCGTTAGAAAAAGTGGACTTCCTATACAATTTGGACACAAATCCGGTTCCAGTATTGCCTATCCACGTGTCTAAGTCAGCTATACCCTTTTTATCGTGTTGGAACGTGAATCTTAAAAAATCCGTGGTGTTGTTGAGGTATTCCACAAAGGTGGGAATGATTTCAGTTGATCCTGTCCAAATGATGAACACATCGTCCAAGAATCTAGTATATAACCTGATGTGTTTGTAAAAATCACTTGAAAAAATGTGTAAATTTTCCCACTCTAGCATGACCATGTTAGCGAATACTGGAGCACATGATGCTCCCATGGCCACCCCTCGGGATTGTCTGAAAAATTCACCTTGATGTTCTATATAATTGTGTTCCAACACCAAATTCATCATGTCCATTATCAAATTCACTCTATCCCAGCTGCTACCTGAATATTTGCTTAAACTGCTGTAGAAATAATCCAGTCCCGTGGTCACAGGAATGCTTGAAAAGAGATCTTGGACATCAATGGTTAAGAACGTAAGATTTTCGTCCCACTTGTCCATAGTTAATTTGCCAAGAAAATCCCATGAATCTTTGACCAAGTGGTTGACCTTATTATAGATGTGCTTGGTCCACTTATCAATAATTGTTCCTATCTTGAATGTCTTGGACTTGGATCCTGAGATAATAGGTCTAAAAGGTGGTTTAATCTGGTTCTTGTGTATCTTTGGAATCCCGACTATATGTGCCAAAACCGGATGGTCTGTTCTAGCATATTCATATATTTCACTAGTGATGCGATTGTCCAAGAATGTGACAAACCTGCTTCTGTTTTACTCTCCCACCCCTACCTGACATGCATTTGCCTCTGTCTACCTCCCCCACCCGATCTCTGGTGGATGTGGAGGCCCACACTTGCTTTGCTTAAGCAGCAGCATGTGTATTTTAAGTGATGCTCATGATCAGCTGATGGTCTCTGCACAAACTGCAGCCTTCCCCTAGCTGATTGAATGTGAAACAGCTGTGGTAACATTTCCATAGCCAAATGCATGGAAACACACTCCAATACCTAGGAACATCATGGTGGTGTTGGCCCTTTTCAGTCACTGTGAGCAGGAACTAGAGCTGTTGTTTGCAAACAGCATCTCAGATGGATTGGGGATTTACCTCTAACAACATACACTGTGGAAGGAGGGCAATGAACTGGAGGGGGATGTGCCTGACCTGACTACAGACTGTAAGTGCTGCTATACTGCATTTGGAGTAATTTCGATTAAACAGAGTGTGTGTGGATATGGCAGTTGTACATGTCTCAATACCCGCCATGTCAGTTCCATGTTTATGAGGAATCCCCATCTGTAAGGTCATCTGCAGACTGGGCAGTGTTGTGCCTTTGGTTTCATGTGTTAGCCATGGTACATCTATCTGTGGAATGCAGAAGGCAGTATGAGGATTACAGTCTGTAGATGGTGAAGGCCATGACAGTTACTGATTTCATATACCTCATAGGACATATGCTGCAACAAACCCCATTACAATGGTAAATTTATGAGGTTATCACAGCAACATGTCTATACTGGCCCTGTGTATGTGCTGTCAGCCTCACCTCTGTCAACCTTTGTACATATGTCATGCATGAAGTGGTGCATATGTGCTGCACACCATAAATAGTGTCATCATATCTGATAACAAGCCACTGATATATCAGATTGCTATACATGTCATGTACAGTAGGGGGTTATATTTCATGACATAACCTGGACATTCTGTGGATGTCTGTAAAGTACTGAGGTCTGTGTAGTGAGGTGGCAGTGTGTGTATTGTTAATATGTAAATTAGCTTGTGTATAGACTGTGGTAGTTGTCATTGTTCTAGCTCCCCTTCTATCTGATGTTACATGCTGCCTCACTGTATGGTACCATTTTGCCGTACAGGTTTGTAGGGTCATACACACACATCCCATACCACAGACAGCCATCAGACCAAACTGTGTAGCAGCCCAGTATATGTATGTTCATTCTGTGAGTGGCACATATGAGGATGGTGTAGAACAGATAGTCCATATACTGTAATAATATGATAGCTTACCAGATGTGGCTGTGGCTGTGTTCACATTGGTTGTGGTTATGCACTTTCACACAGGTGTAGCTTACCCTGTGCTGTGACATGGCTTTTGAGCCTGCTATATATGCAGGTGCATGTGTATTCCCCCATACAAGATGTAGGCCAGTGTTGAGCCAGTCTGCCTGTAGCCTGCACAGTGCATTGTTACATGCCTAGCAGCCTAGTGTACTTACTCAGTGAGATGTAATGTGCAGATACTTGCCAGATGTACTGCTGCCGGGCCTCCCTTAAGAGTCGTGTATGTCAGACAGAGCAGTGGGATGCTGTACAGAAGTATGTCAATATCTAGTGGGTAGTATGTGTCCATAGTACCCCTGTACCAGAAGTCATTATGTGTCAGGCCAGACAGGAGTGTGTGAATCCAAAACCTATGGTGGTAAATGTATTCCAGTCATTATGTGTTATACCCATCTACATGGCTGTCTACATCCATATTGTCAGGCCTGGTACACATTTTGTGCAATAAGGGATTATGTGTATACCTCTGGACTGTACAGGGTGTGTCCAAAGTTTGACATATATTGGCCAATATCTCTGCTGCACTCCACAGGGGCATTACATGCTAGCGGCGGTACTTTACAATGATTTCTTTAGGATGTCTGTTAGTAGCCAATGGCACACATGTTATGAGCAGATGTCACCTTCCACACACACCATGTCTGTGAAGACAATACCAATGACAGAAGCAATAGTCAGTAATATACCTGTTATACATACCTGACATACCCTTGCACTACGACTTTGGGACTATAGGGGCTGGGGTAGGGCTGCACTCCGTGTCCACGACATATGGTGGAAATATATGTACATATACTTATTCAGATAGCCATATATATATATATATATATATATATATATATATATATATATCATGTGGGTGTGGTCCCTTTACATTTCCTGTGTGATGGACATCCTTCCTGTGTGTGGGCATCAGTGTTACAGACAGCAGGTAGCAATACATCTTACAGGAGAACCTGCACACTCAGAGCGGCCACATATTTGTAGGAGGATCAGGAACTACAGACAGACACCGAGTAGAGTTATGTTATGCTTTATATAGTACTGGTGTTACAGGGTGTGTGTGTGTACATACTAGTCTACCTTGGAATGCAGTCTGTCTGCATATCTCACTACTGTGGGCTTATCCTCTTGCTGGACAGCGGTATGCCTATCATGTGATGTCCGTCCACCACACAGGCCCTGTGTCAGAAATTACACTGGCAGTGTGTGTGTTGCAGTACATGGCTACATCCATTTCTGTTTCTAACCTCAATTCCCTGACTAAGGTTATGTTGCAGACTATCCTGTAACACCAGCACCTTGTATGGCAACAGTGTTCCACGTATGTGCCTGTGTTCCAGCCTCTGTCCTCCATCTACCAAGCTTTGCACATATGTCATGCTGTTGGGGGTTGTTCTGTAGTGGGCTGTGAGTATATCACACTGCCATTGCTGCCATTAGTCCACTGCTGTTGTATCCCCCACACATACAGTGGGGCTGGGGCCATATATGTGTGGGTGTCACCTACACAATACAGGTGTGCCTTTATACACTCCAGAGGCCAGTGTATGTAACAGTGGTGTATGGGTCTGTATTATTGAGTCTAGGTGGGAAGCACCATGAATGACCTAGGCTGTTACAAAATGTGGGGTATCAGGGGTGAGCTGCCACAAGGTATCTGGCTGTACAGTACCATATACTTCACCTATATTGACATTACTTACATGAATTGGGGTACTGCAAGCCTACTGTCTCCTGCCATACAGACTGTTCTCTTTGTCGGTGTGCTCATGATGGTGTCAGTTATGCCTTGTTATGACCAGTTACAACTCATTTGATCACAAAACGTCTTTACCTCCTACTGAGTTTGTACAGAATGTAGATAGAGGCTGCTGAACTACACACCTGCAGTACATACTGTTGATTGTTTGGTATCCTGTGGTCCAGTCTGTCTTCACTATTGTACAATTTGAAGGGCTTGGCCTGGACAGCAACAGTTGTGTACCTTTCCAGACTACTGTATTAGTGTAACTGTTTCACAGTTTCAGTACTCTGTTTATATGGTTGTCAGTATCTGAACAGCTATATGACATGGCATACAGAACTGTTATACTACACAATTAAAGAATTTCCATTTCTGCAAACCTGTGTGTGGTGTCTTTCCTATGACCTTTCTATGGGTATATGTTGCAGGCAACGAGTGACATTTGTATGTGTGGCTCATACAGTGTCCAGTTGTTCAGGTGTTAACTGTAGTCATAGTGGCTGTTCCATATTGTGTGCACCATCTACCTATGTATCTTACTGTACATATATCTGTGTGTATGTGTAGTCACATTATATATCTATCTATCTATATATATATATATATATATATATATATATATATATATATATATATATATATATATATATATATATATAAATATATATATATATATATATATATATATATATATATATATGCACATATATGTATATCTGTATCTGCACATTTGTGTCTGTGTATCTGTATCCTGGGGGTGTTGATGGCTTCCACATATTACATGTCCTATGGGAGGCAGACTGTATTTGGTAGTGTATTGCAGGGAGCACGTGTTTAGCTGTGGGGGGGATGCCTATTCATACAAGACGTATAGTGTGTGGGGCCTCTCAACCCCATTAACAGTGCATGTGGACATATGTGCATTTGTTAATCTGCCATTGCTATCTAAAGATGTATGGCCATATATACCTATATAGATATATATATCTGCTAACATATATATAACTATGTCCGTATATAACTACATAGATATATATCTGCTTACACATATGTAACGTGCTGTGTATATGTAGACATATATATGTGTTGATTTAGGCATATGCATGTCCATCTGTGCATATATAGTGATATATATATATATATATATATATATATATATATATATATATATATATATATATGGAGTTAGTACAAAATATATATATATATATATATATATATATATATATATATATATATAGATAGATATATATATATATAGATAGATATAGATATGTTATATCTGTTTAGATTTTAATTTAGTTACACACACAGTCATCTAGGTGTTGGTATACATTCTCTGTACTGTTGCATGACAGGATTGGATGATATGTGTCTGAGAAGATTGCATTTCTGTGTATCTGTCATGGCTTAGTGGTACATTACTTTGTCAAGGGTGTGCAAGGTCTTTGGTTTGAGCCTTGCAAGAGCTTTTTATTTTGTTGCTGGGCAGAACACGGCCCGTTGGATACAGAGTGATTAAGGCACTTTTAAGCAGTTGTAAGCGGGTTTGCATGGATTTGCATGATGGCAAGCAGTGCTAACCTCCGCTTATGTTTTCTCACACTCAGTTAGCTTCAGAATTGCTCAACCTGTGTAGGCATAGCTTACCTCCATGCAAACCTATGCAAACATGCTTACTGCTGCTTAAAAGTGCTTACTGCCGCTTACCCCCACACTAATTTCTTTAAAAGGAAAGAAAAAGGGGTTGATAGGAAAGAGGTGGAAAAAGGGACAGTAGGGAAAATAGCTAGGCATGTTCAGGAAGGGTATAGGAAAGGTCCATAACTGCCTATTTCATCTACAGCAACAGCTGTGCATATGCACTGAATTTGGAGGTACATTTGGACCCTCAAACCCCTGGGAGAGGGGTGAGGACAACATATATTCATTGTGATGCCAATTAGACCAGATTACATGTGTCTAGTGGACATGTGTGCAAAATGGACAGCTATGTATGGGGCGAGATTTTTTTTTTGGAAAAGATTGCCCTTTTCTTTTTTTCAGGTGAGAATGGTATGTTTGGGAGGGGTAGTAGGTATATTTGGGGAGGTGAGTTGGGTAGCTTAACAGACCAGACAAATAAGACGCATACAGGGGCAGTATATGACCATGTGGGAGGTAAACACCTTAGACGGGGAGGGTTGTTTGGAAGTCGCAAGCCCATGAGCCCCCAACTAGAAACAGTGGGACTGAGGTCCCCACCCATGGTCAGTCACCACTGCATCTTCACAGCCCCAAAGGTGGCTGTGCAGGGGGCTGTGTAGGAGGGGCAGGCTCACCCTCTAATTGCGCCACTTGGCCCTCAAGCTGGCGTAGCTGTGCTTGAAACTCCAGATCAAGCTCCCTATGCACCACAGCCTGGACATGTTGGCGGGTGACAGGTTCCCCTCAGCACCCGGTCCGGTCCGGGGGGGCGAGCCCCATCCCCTGCAGCAGTTCCACCCAAAGGTGGAGCAGGGTCCAGGGAGGAGGAGGTCCCAGGCTGGTCCCCAGATGTGCTGGTGCCCGGTGCCATGGCCAGCTGAGGTGGGAAAGGTGGGTCTGCTGGGACCGGCCTTCCCATATGAGCTATCTTGTAGCAGGTTTATGACAGATATGGGTTAGTAACACACAACAGCATTCAAGATTAGTTATTACAGCATGCATAGGTATTCCCATTAACCCAAAACACCAGATTTAACACAGTTGCAGAGGAAGCAGAACACATGCATATATGGAACAACAGTGGCCATTACAAGAGCATGCAGGTTTCATTGATGGCAACAAGCCACCAATATGGGTGTATTTTAACATGGCACATGCATAGAAACTCATGTGAATATTTATAAACCATTAGGACATATGTATCAACAAATATTTGGAGTGTACACATACCAGTTGAGGAGTGTCATTGGGTTATTATGCACATATGGTAGGGGTGAGAGAGAGAGTTCAATTAACAACTAATGTTACATTATGAAACCTTGTAGTTTCACAACATTCTTAGTCACTGCAGTGATCTTTCCCTTACATGTGTTATTACACTACCCAATGGCCTTATATTGTACACTGGTATGTTTATAGATTATTATATTCGTGACGTGTCTTACATACAGGTGTGACAGGATGCAGGTGTTAATGCAACATATGTTGAGAATTGCTGTCATGCACTTTGGGTGAGGTGCTAGAATGACAGGTTTGTTTTCATATACATTCTATGACTATGTACATGTTTGACTATCAGTTATATGTCATTGATGGCTGCCTACATTTCTTGGATCATCACACTGAGTTTTCAGGGGAACGGGGTACCAGGCTGGTGATATGGGCCATCTATCTGGACATACTGGACAGATTGGAACAGTTGTGGGGTATGAATATGCATACAATCTTCAATCTGAACATTCTAGCAGATTCTGTACAGTTGTTGGGTGTAATTATGCATACAGCTTTCTGTCTGAACATTGTTACAAAATCTGTACAGTTGTGGGGTATGGTTATGCATTCAACTTAGTAGCACTCCTGGGATTCAACCCCTGCTGTGTGTGACAAAAATTATAGCTAACATCACAGTACACTGTGCTATCAGGGAATTGATGTAAAGCTTTCCACTGTTTTCTATCGGTCTCCCTCACTTGTACAATATGACTGACCTCTTGGCACTTCCAGCATTGTTATGCAGGACTTCATACACATTTTATCTGCATACCACAGTGTGGGTGGCACTGCTTAAACTACAACAGTACTATCTATAGTATACAACAGTTCACAAACATATGACAGAAGAGTAAACAGAAGCACTCCAGGGGTTATACCTTTATTCACAGACTATTACATATGTATTTCTACTGGTACAACACTTTCTGAGGCTCTTATATTTATTTGTTATGACAGTACATGCAGACTAATTACTAACCTGCCTCGTGACACAGCCTTTGCAACCTAGCATCATGTGCTTGCTGGTTCACAGCCCATTCATCTGCAGCTGTTGGAGGAATACAGTAATATTTAGCCATACCTATCCATTGTATACACAAGCTAGGCAATTCTTAACTACTTAGTGGAATGAGTACTTAGTACTGGGGTATTAGTCATCTGTCGAGACTCCTGGCTCAACTGTTCCAGTACATCTCCCTCTGCCACTTCAGGTCAGCATGGTGGTGCCTGACCTGCTCACCAGTCCAGAGGATACCTGTGGCATTGGTGAGGTCATAGGCAAGATTGTCCCAGGTCTCTGTTTTATACTGCGAGCCCTGGTACTGGCCCTGCAGTAGTCTCTCCTCATGGTGTTTTACCAAGAGCCATACCATGATTTTTGACTCCTGGATGCCCCAGCACTGCACTCTAAAACAAGTGCCTTCACCCACACCAGCCATTCCGCCTGCAGTAGGAAGCTATAACCAGTTATGGAACGTATTCCTGCCTGTGTGGTTTAAATACGGCCAATTACTCGCACTTTTTCGTGATTGTCCGGGTTTGAAAAGGCTAAGCTATGGGCACACCTGCTTACCTAAGATTGGCAGTTCTTAAAGAGGTATACCGCTAGGCAGATTGGATTGGCTCTCCTACACATTGTTTACTCTTACTAAGTTGAGCTGTGCTTCAGTTAGCATTGCTTAATAGTTAATTTGCACCATATTTGCCTTTTGGCAGTGATTTATTCTTCATTACAGGTTACATATGTGTCTGCTATCCGTGATTCATGTGTACATACACTGTATAGGGACCTGGGGACTTCTACACTTTATTACAATAACACCTCACATCTATGCTTATTGCAGTACTCCAGTTCACATATTTATGTTATGTAGCAGGCTATACCACTTCACACTGTACATAGATTCAGTTCACATGTTTGGTTTGATTGTCCTGTGGTGAGGATTAGTTTGCTGATACCTCATTCATTTGTATTGCTATGATGGCTTAGTGGTTGACTGCTGTGACTATAGTGTACAGGGTCCTGAGTTCGAGCCATGCAGAGGCAGTTTAGCTTGTTGCTGGGCAGAACATGGACCGCTGGGTACAGAGTGATTAAGGCACTTTAAAGCAGTTGTACATGGGTTTGCACGGGTTTGTGCAATGGTAAGCACTGCTAACCTCCGGTTACTGTTTCTTATCCTCAGCTTCTACTTTGCTTAATCTGTGTTGGCAATGCTTACCCCCATGCAAACACACTTACACATGCTTACTAGTGCTTATATATGCTTACTTGTGCTTAAACCTGCTTACTAGTGCCTTATTCATTATGACACTGACATTTCACATGTGCATTTAATGCAGTACTACAGTTCACATTTAAATGTTATTTAGTAGGTTATACAACAAACAATGTCAAAAAATGTTCACATACATATTTCACATAAAAAATTGAATGTCCTACAGTGGGACCCGAACCGAGAGTGTGTGCACAGTAGGCGGATGCTCTGCCCACTACACTATTGCATCTCTGCATAATTTGCATATTTCTAACTTAATGTCATACCCATGCGCTCTTTCCCCCGCTCCCAAGCTCCACATACACAGCACCCATCCATTCTGCAGTTGCTACCCCTGCCATACCACACCTCCAGACATTTCCCTCTCTGCACATCTCAGTATTCCTTCATTTTACTGTCTCAGTGCAACCTTCTGCAAGCTCTTCATCAGTTTAGTCCACATACATTTGAGCCTTCCCTTCATCCACCTCCGATACTGGTGGAAACATTATTGTGACCTATAACGTTTGGTGTGTCCCGGCAGGGACGGACCTGTTATTGTGTCACAAGTACACTTTGCTGGTCTACACTGTTTCTCCCAATGGTAGAATCCTGCCAGGATTTGCAGATGCAGTGGTTTGCTCACATACCAGACCAGCTTCATCTCCCGCTTCCACGGATGAAACATGCCCCCACGCCTTGGCCCGTTTTCCATTCATCTCTTCAGTATTATACGAGACTACTGTTCTCATAGTATGCGTGGACAGGTACTGTTCATTGGTACTCATAGACTGCTCAGACTACTGTGACTGAGCACTGTGCACATGTTTGCTGGCATTAATGTACATACTTACATACATTTCCTATACAGTTGACTGACTGTGCCGGATGATATGTTTGTGATAACAGCAGCTGATTGTATATCTGCCATGCCTTCATGGTAAGTCACTTGGACTATAGTGTGCAAGGGGGGGACCTGGGAGTGTTGATTATGTTGTTACTGGCCACGACAAGGGCTGTGGGCTACAGCATGCCTAAGGCAATGTGGTGGAAGTGTAGGCGGGTATGCGCTGATGTACGCTAGGCTCAGACCTGCTGACCTCCAGTTACGGTGTCTTACACTGGGTTGCCCTCCACATTGTTTAACCAGTGTGGGCATTGCTTACCACTGCCCACACAGGTGTACTCCCGCTTGCTGCTGCATACCACCATGCTACTTCATGTACATGTCGGTATTATACATGCTTAAGTCAGGTGCACATGTCAGGTATGACTGTCGACGAAGGTCAGTGTAAGGTGAAGTGGGATTCCAGTTTAGCATTTCTGGATAGGTTACACTCAGGTATTCAGGTTAGTTTTAGTTATGCTATACCTGTGTTGTAGAGTAGATGTGAATAGTGGAGGTGTGGGTGGGTAGGTGGGGGGGGATTTTAACTGTATAGTAGGCCATTCGATTGATTGGTGGGGAGCAGTAGTGCAGGTTTGAAGGGTGTTGGGATATGTATGTGAGGCAGGATAGGAGGTGTCAGTGTCAGTAGCTGGTGTAGGGTTATGGAGTGTTTGGGGGTGGTGGACTTCGCCAGGTGGTGAGCAGGTGGTGATTCAAGTGTGCTTGGGTTTTCCCTTCATGTGTTATTTACATGTGTAGTCTGGGACAGCTGCGGTAATACACCTGGTTTGGGGGCTCCAGATTATAGTTGTGTGGAGGGTGTCACCTACTTGTGACTGTGAACATTACTACGAATGCAACAGGGGTCGTTAGGTAAGTGGTGTTATTGGGCCACACAGAGGGGCTGATAGTGGGGACATGTCCAGGGATGTGCAGGATGGCTGACAGGAAGGTCCACAGCTGGCCATTTCTTCTACAGTGATAGCTGTGTATATACCCTGTATTTGGGGATAGGTCTGGACATTCACACCCCTAGGTGGGGGTGAGGACAGCAACATAGCTCTCAACCGATCAGAGACAAATCTCAACAGTATAAGGGACAAATCCTTAAATAATCAGTGACAATCAGGGACATTTTTTAAATATTTGTACTATTAACTTGAAACATTTGCAGAATAAGAGAATGTGGATTAATATAGGTTTTCTGACATAAAACGTCTATAACTCTGAATTACTATCATTATTTATTAAGGGCAATTCACCACCTTTTCTTCAGCAGTCACCAGTTTTAAGAGGGATTAAGAGGGACAGACCTAAAATTGGGGTCTAAATCAGGGATGTCCCTGAAGATCAGGGACAGTTGAGAGGTCTGGACAGCAATAATACCTTGTGATGACAATTAGTTTGGCTTACATGCCTACAGTGGGGTGTTGCAACCATGTGTTCTTTGATGTCATTTAGTGGGTTTGCAACTACACATCTGGTTATACCATCCTTTGCCATGTAAACTTAGACTTTGTTGCAGTGGGACTCGTACCGGGCGTGGCTGCTCGTTAGGAGTCAGTTCTGCCCAATGCACACTATTGCTTACATCCCTGGGATGGTCCACATAGAACCGCTCCAGCCAACACCTGCACAGCTAGGCCCATAATTTCATACCCATAGTCCCCAAACCACACATTGTCTTCAGCAGTTTTCCTTACTCTGGGTGCAGGTTGAATCTAAACACACCACTACACACTGCCCCCCTCCACATCTTGGGACCCATCACGTATGTTGTCTCGCCCCATGGATCATCAGGCTTCCCCAACCTTGTAGTCCGAGAACATGCATGCTCTGCCGTTCGACATCCGTGTAATGGCTGGAAACCCGAAAAGCTTTGAATTTTTAGGTTGTCCCACAAGGGACATTCTTGTCTTTGTTTCAAGAGTGGGTTTGGTGGGTCTCTCCCAGGTAGTATCTGCCTGTAGTCTGGGAAGCAGTGGTTTGTTTACTTTTATTGTGTGTTTGTATGTTTCACCTGTTTAGCTGGGTAGGGGGTTGATACTATGTGTTACACGTTTGTTGATTGGGCCCTCACCCCCATTAGCACAGCCTGTGAACATATATAATTCTTAACTGCTGTATCATATCCTAGCTATAGATATATATATATATATATATATATATATATATATATATATATATGTGTGTGTGTATATTTACACACACACACATATATATATATATATATATATATATATATATATATCTGTATATATATATATATATATATATATATATATATATATATATATATATATATATATGTGTGTGTGTGTATTGCTATATATATATATCTAACGACATATGGATGTATGGGTGTCTGTGTATGTATATATCTATATGTGGGTATTTAAATATATGTCTGTCTATGTACGTATACATTTGTACTACGGAGATGGAGAGGTATTTCTGCATGTAGTTATGGGTATATACACGCACACATAACTCTACAAATTTACATCTACATCTGGTTATACCATTCTTTGCCATGTAAAATAGACTGTGCTGTAGTTAGACTCATATCGGGAGTGTCTGCCCTTTGGGCGGCAGCTCTGCCCAATGAACACTATTGCTTACATCCCTGGGGCGGTCCGAATAGACCCACTCCAGCAAACACCTGCACGCCTAGACCCATAATTACATACCCATAGTTCCCCCACCCGCACCTCCTCTACAGCACTCATCCTTACTCAGGGTGCAGGTCAGGTCTAAACACAACAGTACACACTGCCCTCTCTCCACATTACGGGACCCATCTCGTACGTTGTCTCGACCCATGGGTCATCAGGCTTTCCCACGGGTCATCAGGCTTTCCCACCCTTGTAGTCCAGGTATGTACATGCCCCACATTGATAGGTCATCACACGGGCTTCCTCCTATAACAAGACAATTTTTGGGGTGTCCTGCAAGGGACGCTCCTGTCTCTGTTCCAAGATTAGACTTCTCGGGTCCGCTGTGTCGCCCCCCCCCCGGTTTGGGGAGCAGTGGATTGTTTACATTGTTTGTGGGTTTGTTTGTATGTTTCCCCTGTCTGGCTGGGGTGGGGGGGGTTCATGCTACGTGTTACACATTTCTTGCTTGGGCCCCTCACCTCCATTGGCATGGCCTGTGAACATTTGTCATTCTTAACTGCTGTATCTTATCATAGCTATATATATATGTGTATATCTACACACACGCACACACACACACACACACACACACACACACACACACACACACACACACACACACACACACACACACACACACACACACACACACACACACACACACACATATATATATATATATATATATATATATATATATATATATATATGTGTGTGTGTATATGTCTGCATACATATTTATATATATCTTGCTGTATATATATATATATATATATATATATATATATATATATATATATATATATATATCTAACGGCATGTGGATGTATGGGTGTCTGCATATGTATATATGTATATGTGGATATTTATTTATATGTTTATCTATGCATGTATACATTTGTACTGCAGAGAGGGGGAGGTATATATCTATATAGATATGAGTATGTATACAAACACATATACCTCTAAATCTTTAGCTACATATCCGGTAATGTTGACTGGTATTGCTAGATACTGTGTTTCATGTGCATACCAGCCAACCTTGTGTGCCATGTATGCTTTGCAATACCTACAACTAAATCCATTGATGTACACAGAGTCACACGTGACATCTGTTGTTTGTACCAGGAATACATTCATCCCATGGGGGGACAACCCAAACATTGGGTATTCAACCTTCGTCTACACCCAGGGTTACACAGGTACCCCTGGCTATGTGCATGGTCTCTGGCGTGTGCCCCACCTAGGATACTTGGGTCAGAACCTCATACAGGATGGGTCCTGGGGGGGGGCAATGTGTGGTGGTGTGGTACCTACGGGCCGGTAACCAGGGTAGTGGTGGTGGCTGCATGTGTGCTGCGGATGGGGGGAGGCAGAACTGTTGGTTATGCATATATGGGTTGGGGATGGCCTGGGTTGAATGGGCCTGTACTGCTCAGACTGCTTAGTGGGTGGGGGAGAGGGGTATGTGATGTCGACATGTGACACATAACAGAGGGCTGATTTAATTCCCTAGTTCAATGACAGACCTACAATACTATGAGCTTGGTAGGGTATTGCAGGGTGGATGTGTTTGGCTGGGTGGGGGGGTATGCAAATTCCTATGTGACATATATTGTTTGGGGCCTCTCAGGCCCATTGATGGTGCATGTGGACATATAGGTTTCTGTTTATCTACCATTGGTATCTACAGATGTCTGGCCATATATACCTCTGTGGGCATATATATTTGCTTACATATGTCTAACTATGTCAGAATATACCTACGGAGACATATATCTGCATACATATGTCACTTGATGTGTATATGTGGACATACAGATGTTGACATATATATGTGTAGTTGTCAGCATTTGCATGTATATCTGTTCATATATTTGTATATGTATATATATATATATATATATATATATATATAAATATATATGTGTATATATATATATATATATATATATATATATAGATATGTATATATCTCTGGATATTTATATATATGTGACTACATCTATAGATATGCTGTATCCATTTAGATAGTGATATATTTGCATACACACGCCCATCTAGCTGTAGGTGTACATTCTCTGTACTGTTGTATGACTGGGCTGTTATGTATCTGACAACATGCAATTTCTGCATATCTGGCATGGTTTAGTGGTAAATCATTTTGTGTATGGTGTGCATGGTCCTGGGTTCCGACCTTGCAGAGGCTGTTTGTTTTGTTGCTGGGCAGAACACCACCGGTTGGATACAGTGTACTTAAGGAACTTTCAAGCGGCTGTACGTGGGTTTGCGCAGAGGTAAGCACTGCTGACTTCCAGTCACAGTATCTTACATGCAGTTAAGTTCTCCTTTGCTTAATCTGTGTCGGCGGTGCTTCACCCTGCCGAAACGCACTTGCACATGTTTACTAGTGCTTACATATGCTTACTACTGCTTATCTGTGCTTATACCTGCTTGCTGCTGACTTATTCTTTATGGTACTGACTCTTCACCTGTGCATTTAATGCAGTACTCCAGTTCACATTTAAATGTTATTTAGTAAGTTATACAGCAATAAAATGTAAATAAATGTTCGTATATGGAAAATAGTATGTGCTGCAGTGGGACTCAAACCGGGAATGCCAGCTCATTAGGCGGATGCTCTGACCACTACACTGTTACTGTGCTGCTTCATTTGCATATATCTTCCTTGTTATCCTCTTCAGCCTTTTAAGCTGCTTTAACCATAGCTAAGCGATGGGCACACCCATGCACCTATGGTTAGCTGTACTCAGAGTTTTAAAAATAAATACGGGGTTTACTTCTATTTATTTTTATGTCCTGTTGCTGTTGTACACATGGGGGACTGTTGGTGGGGATATGCGGACACGTATGAGTGGCCTCGATCATTTATTTGCAGTTTCTGCTGTTCTACTTTGCAGGAGCATGTTTATTCTGAGAGGTCTGCTCTCAGACACACCCACTGCACTCATCCATGCTCCGTGTAGTATTAGGAGGTCAGGCAGCGCACCTTCATTAATATGCATGGTGTGCTTCCATCCTCCTCCTAAACTGCCACTTCCATGCAGGACTAGAGTAGTCCTGCATGGAAGATTAGTGAATCCGGGGGTGAGTCTGTGATGTATTATGGCAATAGAAATTCAGTCACAAGTTTACTGAAAACATGCTAGCCATGTGTGGGACTGCTGTGCATATGGTTTCATGTAGTGTGCATGAATGACTAATGTTAGAGTTACATATCCGTCTGTAGGGAACTGTTGAGTCACAGATGACAATTGTAGCAATCCCATTCACAGCCACTGTCATCAACAGATTTATGTAGGCAAGTAGAGAATGGAACTAGATGGTTAGACCTTTTTCCATGTGATACACACACACACATGGCATCTACACCTATGGATTATTTAGAGTCACCATTTCACCTACTACATGCTTTTGGGAATCATGAGGAAACCAGGGAAAACACAAGCAAAGAAATCACCCCAACTGTGAATCAAACTGGAGAACCATATACTGTGAGGTAAAAATCCTAAAGATTGTGGTATAGTGCTGACTGATAGAAATCCTAATGTATGTGCTAGTGTGTCAACTGACAGAAATCCTAATATATGTGCTAGTGTGCTAACTGATAGAAATCCTAATGTATGTGCTAGTGTGTCAACTGACAGAAATCCTTATGTGTGTGCTAGTGTGCTGACTGACAGAAATCCTAATATATGTGCTAGTGTGCTGACTGATAGAAATCCTAATGTATGTGCTAGTGTGCTGACTAATAGTACTCCCAATGTATGCGCTAGTGTGCCAACTGATATAGATCCTAATGTATGTGCTAGTGTGCTGACTGATAGAAATCCTAATATATGTGCTAGTGTGCTGACTGACAGAAATCCTAATATATGTGCTAGTGTGTTGACTGATAGAAATCCTAATGTATGTGCTAGAGTGTCAACTGACAGAAATCCTAATATATGTGCTAGTGTGCTGACTGACAGAAATCCTAATATATGTGCTAGTGTGCTGACTGATAGAAATCCTAATGTATGTGCTAGTGTGTCAACTGACAGAAATCCTTATGTGTGTGCTAGTGTGCTGACTGACAGAAATCCTAATATATGTGCTAGTGTGCTGACTGATAGAAATCCTAATGTATGTGCTAGTGTGCTGACTAATAGTAATCCATTCCCAATGTATGCGCTAGTGTGCCGACTGATATAGATCCTAATGTATGTGCTAGTGTGTCAACTGACAGAAATACTTATGTGTGTGCTAGTGTGCCGACTGACAGAAATCCTAATATATGTGCTAGTGTGCCGACTGATAGAAATCTTAATGCATGTGCTAGTGTGCTGGCTGACAGAAATCCTAATGTATGTGCTAATTGCTAATGTTCTGGCTGAATTGTAAACAGCTGACTACCAAAAAAAATAATAAAATAATGGGAAAAATCTACTTCTAAAAATAGGTGATTGTTAGGAGCATTCATTTCAACTGATGTTGTTTTTAACATCAGATGCAATACAGAAAAAGATAATTTTAATATCTGCACTTCTTTCGACTTTTCCCGGTTACGGTGTCGAGTTGCCAGCTCATCACCCAACTTTCCACAGAAGGCACACACATGCAGGCATTCATGCCTAGGGCCAGTTTAGAGTATCCAATCCACCTACAGCATGCCTTTCGGAGGAAACTGGAGCATCCGGAGGAATCTCACGTGGCCACAGGGACAACATGCAGACTCTGCACAGAAGGCACCCCAGTCGAGGATCAAACTGTAGAACCTCTTGCTGTGAAGTGGCAATGCTAACCGCTGCACCACCGCGGCTGCCCAATTTTAATATCTGCACTTAATTCTCTGAAAGAAACATCAGCTTTTATTTTCATACCATGCAGTAGAACCATAGATTATTAGGTTCATAAGCAAGCAGTAGGCTAGCTGCCCTTGCAGGCCATTTTAAGCCTACCCAATTTCCCTTTCAAAGGTAAGAATCAAACCCTGTACTTTGTGTCTGCAAGGTAAAGACCTTAGACATTCTGCCAAACATCAGTCCAAATTGAGCAAACAGTTGAGTTCTGCATTGTTTTTGCACAGTTTTTCATGTGAAGTTGTTGGCAGTTAGGTCACCAAGAAATATTGTGGGGTTAATAGTTTGAAATATTATTGAAGTACTTCTCATTGTTTCATCACAAGTTTGAGAAATATCTACATTTCTTGATTAAAATGATCACTGTTTGGCAGCTATAGCCACTTCTCTTTCTTAGTTAAATATGTACGTCTGATTATATTTACTAATTCCATTTCTTATGCCACAGATGTAAAGAGTAATGATGTGCTTTCAGTCAGAAATGTGCAGTTAAGATTTATATGTTTATTTAAAGTTCGGTAACCTTCAGATTCATGACCACTTTTCCAGATTGTTTCGCTTTCAGGCCTATAGTGCCTTTTGTATTTATCCAATTAATACCCATAGCTCCTTATGGCATCCGGACCTTTACTGGGTCTAGCTTCTTTAACCAAGTGACTTACCAGCTAATAATAGGCAGTATTAGAAAGGGCAAGGGATAATCAACACAATTACACTAAGATTGTTAATGTATTATGTCCAGCAGTAGAGAAATTAATCACTTTTCCCTTTTTTATTTATATTTTCATACTTATGTTCATATTTTCATAATTGCAAAACTACAAGTTATTGAGGTACAGTGGATATAAAAAGTATACACACCCCTGTTAAAATGCTAGGTTTTTGTGATATAAAAAGTGAGACACAACACATCATTTCAAAATGTTTTCCACCTTTAAATGTGACCTATAACTTGTACAATTCAATTGAAAAACAAACAAATCTGTTAGGGGAAAAATATAAAAAAGAAAAAAACATACAATAAGCTGGTTGCATAAGTGTGCACACCCTTAAACTAATACTTTGTTGAAGCAGCTTTTGATTTAATTACAAAAGTGTTCTAACAGTATATGTGCAGGTTGTATAAGTAACAGGATATGACAATTTGTTTTTGAAAGTTTAGCAAAAAATGTAACTCTGGGTTTATGTGCATTGTAATATATTTTAGAATTTATGGAAAGACTTTGCATTCACTGACTGTTATTGCTGTAAAGAATACTTCTTACTTATAAAATGTGCTATTTGTACAGTTTAATAGCTTCTATTGTTCACAAAATACTTATATTTGTTTATATAATGTTTTTAATTCCATTTCTCAGAAAATGCTCAGGAATGCAATGATATGTGTAGGCTGCTAGAGGTGAGATATTCCACACCACATAGGTGCTAATGGGTTAAACTGTAACACAACCTAATATAACATAGCTTAGTCAAATGCCTGAATTCTTTGTGTTGTATAGAAATGATATTAAAGTAGTCAAGCTTACCAGGTCTGGTGGCATAGGGGAATAAAGCCCTGATTATGGCCCAAGTGACCAGAGTTTGGTTAGGGTGCCTGTTGGAGATGGCAAGGACAGAAGGGAGTGAGGGGATGCTGCGGAGTCACTCATCCTTGGGGAATGGGCGCAGCTCTGATTTACCTCATGGGTAACACTTAGTGAGTGCTTTGGGTGTTTCACCTGTAGAGCATCCTTTGACATGGTGCACACGCACATAGCTGGGGATTCAGCATGTGGGCTACGCTCCCTGAGGCAGACAGTGTTTGTGGAGATGTCGTATGCACATTTTGTGATAAATTCAGAGATGTGTAGCACAGGTTGGTACAGTACCATACAGAACATGCCTAACAATAACAACATGAGTAGGCAATGGAATGACTGATGTAATACTGCACCTATGGGGGGAAAAAACTTACTCTCAGCGCATTAATAACCTACCTGCAACAAATTTTATTTATTATTTATTTTACTTTACATTTTATATTTATTTACTGGGAAAGTCAGACTGGACACAGGTCCTTTTTCAGCAGAGGCCCAGTGAGAAAAGCTCCAGTTGCAAAAACTTACAAGTTCCAATTACAAAAAATATAAAACACACACACACTGCAAAAAGAAAATTGGCTTGCTAAGGGTTAAAATGACAGGATAATAAATATAATACAGTGGTGGTAAATGTATACAATGCCCATCCAACAAGAGTATATGCATAAGTCATTCATCATACATGAGAAAGAGAGACTAGTGAGAGTATGGTGAGGACAGATGTATCGGTAGATGTGAGAGGACAGCAAAAATTAGTTAAAGAGGTAGAGTTAGACAGTTAGAGGCCTACCCAGGGCAGTTACAAGAACAGAGCCAAGTATCTTTCAAGTGTAATTTTAGGAGTTTTTGAACTATGTTGTAGAGCAGCAGGAAGTCATTTGGGTGGGCAGTTTGTTCCATATTTTAGGAATGCAGTTTGAGAACAGCGATTCTCCAGCAGTGTTATTTGTTTTGGTGGTGTCTACTAGGAATTTATTATTAGAGTGGAGGGGAATAGAAATGGTGTATGGTTGTAATAGCTTTTGGAGGGCATGGTTTTGTCTGTTTGATGCAGTACATTGTGGACAAAGATTTACTGATTAAAGTGTAGCAGTTAAGGAAGTTCTAGCCATTCTAGCTGTTTAGGAGCTGTACAGTGATATGTCCTGTATGAGGCATCAGTGACAAACTTGGCAATTTTATTGTAATAAGTATTGAGTTTGGCTAGTTCAGATTTGCAGAGGTTAGTTAGGATTGGGGGGGGCATATAGGAGGGAAGATAAGAGATGTGTGCGAGTGATAATAGCTTTTGTGTGTCTTGTTAGGAACTGTTTGTTTCTGTATAGAAGACCTAGTTTCTTGTGGACTTTCTTAATGGTTTGTACTATAAATATACCTTCTTAATGGTTTGTGCTGGTTTACTATCAAATGCTCAAAAATCACAACCATGAACAGTGATTTCCGTGGCGCATATCCTCGACTCATTAATATTAAGTAGGTTGTAAAGTTGAACCAACAAGATCGACGATGTTCTGTCGATATTAATGTTGGCAGCTGCCATTGCCAACCATGCTTCGTGTCCCTGCCTTGTGTAAGTCCTTCTAAATGGAACACATGAACGTCGACATTCCGACTGTCACTCCTACCATGTTCGAGGAGGAGCCTGTCATGTAAATGAATGTCGATATTTTGATTGTAAACTGTTTGTGCTATATTTATATTGAACTTCAAGTTGTTGTCAATTTCTAGGGACTATATCAAGACATTGAATGATAAAAAGAGCGAACGCTCTTATATCGAACGCTAAAAACTGAAAGAAGTAAATGTCAAACACACAGAACACCAATTTTATCCCAGGGAAAAAAAAATCACTGTTCCGATTGTTCGGCATTCAGTGCTTTTGACTTTTAGTGTCTGATATAAGACCATTCACTCTTTTTATTGTTTGACTTTGTGATATAGACCCAATTTTTACACCTAGCAGGTTGGAATGAGTTGCTGAATAATTACATCTAATAATTAATAATTAACTAGTAATATTAATTAATATTTAATTAATAGTTAAATAATAATTAATAAATAGAACAATTTTAGATCTAATCTATAAGGTACAACAGGGCCAGCATGCAGGATCATAATAACAATGCTTATAACTCTACATTAAATGACAAGAAGTGATTCACGGACAGAGTATGATCATGCTAAACATAAGTGCTGAGATAAAACATAATAATATAGGAAGCAGAAGACATAACTTTATGTAAAACAAACAGGAAAATATAATACATGCTTAGCCAAGATAGGATAATACTGAATATCTGCTGGCAGTAGTAATGCCTGTTTGTATGTGTGTGAGTAAACAGCCAGGCCTACAAAGAATTAGTGGGTAACTATCCCTGTGATTCAACCAAGAAAAAAAGCACAGTGTTGCGGGTCCACAGATGGTTTTAATATAAAAATAATATCCACAGACGTAGTTAAAATCCACAGTTGTTAAGCGCTTTCATCAAATAATTTGACTTCCTCAGAACAAAGTAACAAGTAAAATTTCAAACTTAAATACATAATTCTAATTGATCATTAATTCAAAATACCCAATCATGTCATTGAAAATTCCCTCCTCATGAATATATAATTACTCAATGAAATAGCATCTGTTCCTTTTTTTTTTTTTTTTATCCCTGTGATTTAACAAGAAAGAAACAGAGTGAGTATACATCATGCCATTCAAGCACCAGGAGTAGAGAAAATAGATGATTCCTTCAGTTTCTGGATATCAAGGTGCTCATTTTATCACTGCACTGGCTTCATTGCTTTAGTGGCCACTCACAGTTTTTAGCTCACTCCATGTATGAGTAACACATACCTACTTGAAGTATACTTATTTTATTCTCTTTCTAAGTCATGGATCCCAGAATATTAGGGAAAGAATAAAACCTATTTTTACTTTTTTGCAGTCTAATGATTCCTATTATTCAAGCAGTGAAGATTCTACCTTGATTGGGGGGGTTTTGCAGTTTTTACTGAAAGATTTGTCTCTGTGACATTTTTACCCTTTGGTTTGGATGTTAGTTGCGATATTTTGAGGACACCTTAATGTCTACAGGCATCAGCTGGGTTTAAAAACCCTGTTTCTAAAGTATTGCCAAACAGTCCACTTTTGTTGTGCTGCTGAAATCAATCAAAAGGCTGAAACATACATATCCACAGCTAGTGGGCTCTGACCTTATTGGCCTGAATGTATTCATAAGCCATTGTAGCTGAAAGGCTTGATGTCCTTAAGGAATCATTTGCATATATTCCATGGGCCTTCCTTACAGGAGGTTTTAGGTGTGACACAGTAAAAACTCTAGCTTGGTTGTGTTTTTCTTGCAGTTTTTACTGAATGGTTTATGTGTGAGATTGTTTTGCCTTTTAGTTTTAATATGAGAAAAAGCAATACCATTAATCATCTAGGCATGGCAGAATAATATATATATATAACAATTTACACGGAAAATTAATTTCTCAGGACAATGTGAAGATTACTGATCCTACAGACATTGCCAACATACTGGCTGACAGGTTCAGTGCAAACTTCACCCCCCCCCCCAAAAGGAGAGATATCTATACCAAACGATTGCAGCCCCCCAAACATCTCCAGCGCCCAAGTGAGAATTGCTCTCTCCAAAGCAAAAAACACAGCATCCATGGGACCTGATGGTGTCCCCAGCTGTGTGCTCCATGAACTCAATGAGGAATTAAACCCACAGCTAGGACAGCTGTTTAATCAAAGTCTTACCTCTGGATACGTACCCAGGGAGTGGCGCACTGCAACTGTGGTACCACTTCACAAAGGCGGTGCCTCCACCGACCCTGGAAATTACCGGCCCATTAGCTTGACAAGCCTTATCTGCAAAGCCATGGAGAGGATCATAATGGACCTCATAAATAAAGATATAGGGAATTTACAGACTTTGGATCCAACCCAGTTTGGCTTTGTCAAAGGCAGATCATGCCTTTTAAACTTGGTTGACTTTTTCGAAACAGTCACCAAAGCCATTGATGAGGGAAAGGCAGCCCATATAGCCTACCTCGATCTGGCTAAGGCCTTCGATACAATACCCCACTCGGGTATCATTGAAAAACTCATCAGCTTAAATGTCAACCCATACATCACAAGATGGGTTGCAAACTGGCTGAGTGACAGAACCCACAGGGTCAGAGTTGCTGGCGCCATGTCAGACTCAAAGCCTGTCACAAGTGGTGTCCCACAGGGCTCAGTCCTGGGCCCACTCTTGTTTGGCATCTACTTTTCCGAAGTACAAGCAAACACAGGAGGGTTATGGCTGACAAAGTTTGCAGATGACTGCAAACTGGGCCATAGTAGAAAACACATCTGACACAGATATCCTTCAGAAGGGTCTCACAGAAACGGATAACTGGTGCCAGAGCCACGGCCTAAAGTTAAATGCCAAAAATGCATAGTCATACCCTTCGGGAAAAACAAGGTTACCCCTAGCTACCAAATAGGTGGCAATCCACTGAGCACAGAAGAAGTTATCAGGGACCTGGGGACCCAGGTTGATAGTAGTCTGTCATTCGACACCCATGTAGCTAAAGTAGTTAGGAAGACCTTCTACATTGCCCACCTTATCATGAAGGGATTCTCATCTAGATCAAGGGAGGTCATAGTCTCCCTTTACTCATCACTCATCAGACCAATGATTGAGTACAATGCCCCATTCGGAATGTATCTGACCCGACACTTGCAGCAGCTGGAGAGGCCACAAAAGTTCCTCACCAAAAGGATAAAGGGTCTCAAAAATCTGTCCTATGCTGCCCGACTGAAAGAACTTCAGCTCTATTCAGTCGCCACCGCTTGCTCAGAGGTGACCTTTGCCTAACATACAAGGCCATGTCAAACCCAGATTTGATGAATATGCTTCACCTCAAAAATCTAGATCCATCAGAGCCACAAGGGCGGAGACTTAAACCTTGACACGGCTATTAATAGGACGTGCTGGAGGGATAGATTCATCACCCAAAGACTCCCTATGCTGTGGAACAAAATCCCGGTACATGTGAGGCAGAGCACCTCGCTGGCCTTGTTCAAGAGAAATCTTGACCAATGGATGGGAGATCGCAGATATACCCCAGGGATTACCTCAGTGTCACTGCTCGACAGAGGCACAGCAAAATAATGGGTATAGTTCCCCATACTAAAGGGGTGGCGTAAGCCACAAAACGATGGGCTAGGCTTGTAAATGCCCTCGGGCAGATAGCCTAGTATGAACCTATGAACCTATGAACCTATGAACATACCCAGCAGAGAACCTTTCCATCTAGTCAGTTATCAACTTTTAAAATCACAGTGAGGATCATCAAAAGTCATGGCAGAGGATCCATAACCTGAACCATTAGAATTTTCTTATGTATATATTCATCCCCCTGTTGGGGGTCCTACCATGTAAATTTTCTGCTTGAAGGCCATAGCTTATAAAAACAGAACCATTGCTGGTGCTGACAGATGCTCATCTATATAGTTGCACCTGAAATGCATCCAGTTAGCTGTACATACCTTTCAACTGTCCAGATTTTTGCCTCATATTTTTGGTCTGTTTGTCATAAAATTTGTGGTTTTCTGGCAAATAACTGAAATGATCTGAGGACTGAAGTCACTAAATAAAGGCATACATTTGAGTTTCAGACTTCATTTCCTTCAGGAAATGCATGGCAACACAAATCCTATTATTATGACAACATTCTAAATTTGTAAGAGCAATATTTAAAATCTCAACCTATTTCTGGACCTTTGTCCCCCCATTATGTTATGCGTTGTCCAGATTTCTTGCACTAGGAGGTTGAGAAGTATGTAGCAGTGGTTTGTGTGTGTGTGTGTGTGTGTGTGTGTGTGTGTGTGTGTGTGTCACTAGCAGTATGCACACATGGAATTATCAGTTATACATACTGATCTCATGTTAAACCTTGCAGTCATCATTATAACACTTTTGAGTTATACACATAATTGGAACATATGGTTCCATAGTGATGGTAAAACGTTGCTCCTTAGAAATTAATTTGTATGCCTTATAGCGTACATGGTGTATACCTGGCTACACTTTGGTTGCAGCATTTGTGGGAATAAAGGTTAGGATTTTGCTTCTGCATTTGCAAGATATGTAATCTGCAATTATAGCCTGTATGCTGTTTATATATCCTAGTTGTAAATATCTGACACGCACTATATCAGTGCCACTAAAGAAAGGTGTATAGTGATGTTGCTTAGTAGCCACCCTGTTTACATTAAAAAAAGGCATCAGGCAGTGTAATAATAGCACATGTGAGTATTTGTTCAATTTTCTTGCAATGCAGTTTTTTTAATGATTCTCTAAAGTAAACCAAATAAGTCTAGTGGTACTAACCCAGCCATCACAGCATAACTGATTTTTTTCTGGTCTGGATATAACATATACCAAAGGAAAAAGTAAACAGGATAATTATCTCTATTTTAACACAGTTGTCATCCGATGAAGTAGTTTTTGAATGACTGTGAAAGCGCTTATGATTGAGATTAAAATTCTGAATTTTATCTGAGAATGCTTGATTTTTATTTAAAAACTTTTGTTTGGAGCAAAAACTTCTGAAATGTTTTGGTTCTCTATAGTGTGTACAGCTGAACTTTTTTTGTATAGTAACACACACACACACACACACACACACACACACACACACACACACACACACACACACACACACACGCACACATATTTTGGTAATTAATTGAATTAATTGGATGGATTTGCTAGCAGTCCAGCACATAGTTAGGAAGCAGTTGGCTTGTCAATTTAACAGAAATAGCAAGCAGCAGGAGCAGAAAGAACAAATCTCTGTTTCAACATAGCAGTTCATAGAATATTCAGAAATAGAAACATGTTGGCAGCAGAAAGACAGTGATGAGACAATGACTGGTAGCAATCACATTGACAGATCCCAGCCAACACTCATTAAGCACAGAATAGAGGACAAATGCACAAATCTCTTTAGTCTCACCAGCTTGTTTACGCTGCAGGCTTCTCCCTGCTATCCAGTAAACATTCAAGTTAAAAATCTTAACTTTCAGCTGAATGTCCCAAGAGTACCCTTTCTGAAGTCACCACACTAGTGCAAATCAAAAGTCTGCCATTGGTTCCTTTCAACCATGACAATTTCCAGGAAGCCACTGTCTCACTGACTATAAAGATGAGCCAATGAAAGAGTAAAAATCAAAGTGATTTGCTGACAAGCTTAAATGGTGGAGCAGATGCACTGGGATGCTACAGTAGGAGTGGACAACCAAGTCTGGAATGGGTGAGTATGTGACCATATACTTTGATTGCAGGCATGCATACCAAGGGAATACTAAGCTAATATTAGGTTAACTTGTAAAAATACTGATACCGTTGCAAACATCATGGGCTGTACAGAAGAAACAACTGAAGGAAGAAGTAAGCAGTGAGTCAGATATGTATAGGCATGAGTTGCAATGTGTAACTGTTTGTGCCTTTTAAATGATAACACTTGGGTTATGTATCATCTTGCCATGTTTCATGGGTGATTGTTTCATCTTTCTCTTTGTTATCATTAAAATGTCTGTTTGAT
Organism: Protopterus annectens; assembly: GCF_019279795.1. Lineage (NCBI taxonomy): Eukaryota > Metazoa > Chordata > Ceratodontiformes > Protopteridae > Protopterus > Protopterus annectens. The sequence goes on from NC_056732.1 coordinate 525,206,549, forward strand.
TAAGTTTTTATAAAAATTCATGCAAAATAACATAGGGAAAACATAATTTTGGGTAGTTGTATTGGGAAAAAAAGGGCTGGAGCAAAAAGAAATAGTAATAACTATATTAATAACTTCAGCAAGAAGTTGTTTATGTGATACCTCATGGTATCAAATGAAACAATACACAATGCTGAGAAAAACCTTTGCACTGATAGTTGCTGTCCAAATAGAACTACTTTGTAAATGTTTATATGTATTTGCCAATTAAATATGAAAATATGCAATCCATTCATAATTGTGTGAATATCTCAAAAATGGAGTAACAGAAAATTTGATTTGCAGAAAAATGAAGAGAACAGCTGCATGAACAAAAGTCAAACTGATAGTTGGGGTGTATCTATAATAGTTACAGAAATATTCATATGTGTTTGCAGAATTGTAATAAGTAATTTGACATGTTATAAAATTACTCTAATTCAGTTTGACTAACATACTATTATGACCGTTGTGAAGAGGAGTGTGTATTGTATCACTTTCATATTACATTGCATAACTTTGTATGCAGCCTGCTTACTCTGCAGAATTTATGGTAAACTTTGCACTAAAATTTATTTATTTATTTACATTTGTTTACTGGGAAATTCCAATTGGACACAGGTCCTTTTTCAGTGGAGGCCTGGGGAGAAAAGCTCCACACAACAATAGATGAGCAGCAGAGTACATGAAGAACAATTATATACAAACAATAGCAAATAATACATACTGCAGCAACCGTTAGCTATAAATACAGTATGAAACATAGTAATGAACAGATATACCAATATCTAGCTGGAGGATAGGAATAAAGGTAGGATGTTTATACAGATAGTACTAAGCTCAAACGGATACTGTTCCAAACTCATATACCTAATTTTTTTATACAAATATTGTACTAAACTCAAGCAGATATAAAGCAGAAGTTCCACATGAAGGTGGAACAAGCTAGAGGGGCTAATGGGATGGAAAGGGAAGATAGAGGCGTAAGAGAGGAGATTGAGTGAGTAGTATACGTGGTAGTGAGAGGAAGCCAGGTGTAAGTCAGTTGGATATGTATTTGGAGTTGAGATTAAGTGAGGTAGTTAAGCATGTTATAACAGGTCTGAGAGATTGAGTGAGGAGGGAAGGGGAGGGTAAAGGGTGAGCCAGAGCCTGCAGAGGATAGACTGCAATGATCAGCTATACCGATTAGCATACATTAGCATACATTGTCAGCTGTGTACCTGTAGATTATTACTTGTCAACTACTAACTGTTGTTTTTTGTATTGTATTATGTTGTGTTACATGTTTTCTGTTGTATAATATTGTACTATATTTTGTATCTGTACTAATGGGGTAGCTTTCCTCCCTAGGTCTCTGCTGAAAAAGGGCAACAGCTCAGTCGGGCTAACCCAGTCAACAAATGTCAAATAAATAAAAAACTATTTTAACCCTTTTGTAACACTTATATTTTTTGAGAGATATACATTTGTCTACAGTTAGGGAATTGCAGTCTCAGAATTTTGGCTCAGGTGAAAGCTGTTCAGGCAGGAGCTCTACAGCTGTCAGAGGATCTCAGGCCAGGTGTGAAAGAGTTACCTGTTCTGTTATTGAACAGGGTCTATCTGGATACTTTGAGTGCCTGATATATTGTGAAGTCTGCTTCCTTATATCTGAATTTATTTAAACACAGCAGAATTTATATAGGTACACTCTGGTAATCAGTTGCCTGTTCTGCTACATGATTAACTGTTGGTTAACTAGCTCGGTTTGATGTGTTAAACAGGAAATAAAAGACCTCTACTGTATTATCTGCCTGTCACCAGGGCCTCATTGTACTAAGTGCTGACTATTAACAATGTATGTATGGAGAAAATGGAAGTAGTAGAGTATTTCAGGCCATGTGCTCGCATCCTCTCCTCAAGCCCAGCATATGCCAAATGCAGTAGATAAACCCAAGCGATACTTTTAACATTTTTGCACCCCCCCCCCCCAACACTTCTTTCTAAAATGTAAACTAAATCACTTTATATTGTACTACTCTCACAGGAAGACACAGCTAGAAATTTACTGATTAAACCTTTGAGGGACCTAACAAATAGTCTGTAATTTAGTCAGGAGGGATGACAGGTACCAATGTCTTTGCTCATGTATTGTAACAAATTCTGTTAATGTGGTTGTTTATGTCTCACAGCAAAGCCGATTATATTTGTATGGGTAGGATCTGTTTTACAATTCTTCAGTTTTGGCTTGACCTTTGACCATTTACTCTTGAAGGCTGATTTCAGATTGTAATCAAGTTGGACCATTTGCTGCTGGTCGACTTCCTCTTATAGTTTAGATAATTCAATAAGGGCAGCTTTTATAGTTTCCTCATTTGTCCATGCTGGTTGTGTCACCTAAAATATATTTATGATTTTATTTGAGGATTATTTTAACTCTTTGCTGTCCTTAGATGATATTGTCAGTTGAGGGGATAGTACAGTTATCCAAAGCAGAAATAACAAGTGGGTAACTATTATTATTATTATTATTTCATCAACCCCTATGGTGCTCATCCTCTTGGCTTTCTTGTGATAACGACTTGTTAATTTCAGTGGTGTGGTCTTTATTATTTGGAAATAAGCCACATTTCAGCAAATTATGCTATACTCAAGACAAGTTGAAAGATTAGAGCGTGACCACACCCAAGAATGGGAATAATTTCATGATATGTAGATATTTTTATGCAATGATCTTACAAGAATAGGCCTATCCTTCATAGCAACAGGACTGCTGACACAGGAATTAGGAATGCTCAGCCAGTGAAGCTTTTATAGTATATGTAGTATCTTCACCCACCTCATCATGCATTTAGGAGTCAAGTCCCTCTAGATATTCTTTCCTGCACATCAGTTCCAGTCAGAGAAAAATGGTCCCATCTGTTTTCACTTTATTTTATGTTTTCAAAAATGCAACTCTAAGAGTGAGTTTAAATCTTTGGGTTTACAAGAGTATCCCTTATATTTTTTCAGTTTCTTCTAGATGTTTGACTGTCAGTGTTCCAACATAGGTACAAGGTACTTGGGAAATTCTGCCCCTTTTATGTCACCTGTTATAACCTTGCCCGTCCCTTTTCCTAATTTTACTATCACTGCACTGTCTTTTTCTTGATTTACCTGAGTCCTGCCACATCTTTAAGCTTCTTGAAAGTCTCTCCTATAGTTCCAATTGCTGTAGCGACATCTTCTGACATTATTAACATCTGCACATAACAGCAGCTGAGGTTTTAGCTCATCCTTTTCTTCAAGTTTTGCTTAATTGTTTCTGACTTCCACTTCCAACTCCTTTTTTAAAAGTGTAAACATGCCTGGGGATAGCAAGTACCCCTAACTGGTCCTGTCTTTATAATTGTCTTCTCAGAAACTCCTCCATTTATGTGTGTTTCAGTTTCAGGGTCTTGGTGTATGGCCTGTATCCATCATATGAACGTATCTCCTACCTGTCTTTGCTGAAGTGTTTTCCATTGGAATTCCCATCTCACCAGACCAAAGGCCTTCTGCAGGTCAAAGAGCTCAATCCCACCTTTCCCTTCTTGCTTCTGTTCCTTCTTGTGCATACATTCCATCAGGTCCCATCATTGTTTTGCATTCATGAAGCTATTTTGCCCTGCTTGTATTATTTTTGGCAATACTGCAAGCAGTCTTTCTGCTAATACCTTTGCAAAACTGTTTATATCTACATTAATATCAATGAGCAAGGCCTATAATTTTCCACTTCCTCCCATTTGCCTTCACCTGAAGGTGGTGTGGTTGTTCTGACCTTCCACATACCTTGCATATTTGCCCAAGTCCTGTATTCTCTTGTATTCCTCCTTTAGGACCTTCCACTTTTTCTCCATTCCATATTTATAAAACTATAGGGAGAATCTGGCCTTCCAGTTTTCATCTCTTTCGTTTTGTATATGACTTTCTTTATCTCATTCTTTGTCAGCCTCTGCATTCAGTGTGTCTCTTTGTTCATCCTCCATTATATATCTGTCTACATTCTTTCTCTAGTTCCATTTTGAAATTTCTGCCCCTCCCTGTTTGTAAGTCTCCCAGTATTATTCCTTGAATCTTTCCCTAATTAGCTTGTCCTCTTGTAACTCTCCTCCTCCTCCTCCTCTTATCCTCTGTTCCTCTCTGTCTGCCTGCTTTGTCTTGGATTGCTTGCCTAGTTGTTCTCCCTTGTGCAGCTTGCACCATTCCGCTGGCACTCCCTCCAGTATCATTGTCGATTTTCTTGCTTTGTTATAATTTTGCTCTCCAATTCTATTCCTATTGCTTTTTCTCAGATCTGTAGTGCTTCTCTTCTGCTATCATTTCTTTCATCTTCTTTCTGTACCACATCTATCTCTCTCTCCAGGTCCACAGTAGCCCTTCCTTCTTTCCTTCTGCACACATCAGTTTTTCCTTGACAGTAACCTTGATCCCATTGCACCATTGTTTTTCCAGTTTGATCCTGCCTTTCATACTGTCCTGTATTGACTCCTTCCTGCAGTGTTTTCATCCTCTTTCTCCTTCTATTTATAGATAGTCCACTTACACTTCCTTCTCATTGTGTTTTATTACTGCACACTTACCATAAATCTCACTGATGCATGATCTGCTTTATTTGTCTCTCCCATATTTGAATATCTTCCATTATTTCTATTATGTTTGTCTTCCCTAAAAACCTGTCTAAACATTTGTTTGTACCAACATTTTTTGTGACGGTGTATTACCTCTCATTTGGAGACTTTTCCATTCATATGTCCAGCCACTCTCCCTCTTTCATTTCTTGGGCTAATTTTTGTATCATCTCTTTGTTGTATTCCTGCCTTCCATACAGGTTCAGTGGTGACATTGTAGTTCTCTGTATTATCTCTATAACATGCCCTCTTTTCTGTGGTCATTTAGCAAAAAAGTTTTTGTAGAATCATTCTTCATCCCTTTTTGTTGCACATTTATACACATATTTCCTATTGTCCAGAGTGCACCTTCCACCCTTTCCTGCCAGATGATCTTTCTACTTATCCCACATTTTATTACCTCAGCTTTGGTTGTCAGAAGCCCTCTCTGAAATATACTTGCTACTCCATTCTTTCTTTCCCCTATCTGGCTGTCCATTTCTTCCTTTGGGTAGTCATAACACAGCATCTTTTCCCCATCACTGATTTTCAGTTTTGTTTGTTATAGTAGGACGATTTCTCCCCCATCATCTTTAACTTTTCCTATATTCTCCTTCATCTGATAGGTTTTGATGAACCCCCAATGTTCCGTGTAATTAACTGTATTTTCCTTCTTGTTTTGCCTTTACTCTGTGCTTTCATACTTACTGGCATTTGGTATAATCCTTTCTCTGAGCCTCCCTCTACTGACATTTGGTACAATCCTTTCTCTGGGCCTCCCCCACTTACTGCTATTTAGTTTAATCCTTTCTCTGGGCCTCCCTCTAAGCTGAACATTGTGTTCTTTAGCAGCTGTCTATACCCAAACTTCTCCTCCCCATCCCTGGCCTCCTGATTCCTGCTTTTTGCATCTTGCATGTGTATAGGTATGCCTTGGATATGGGCCTTTTAAGAAATTCTTTTCATCACTTCAAATGCTACGCACACTAATATAGTGCATGCCGACCCAGTACTGATCGTACAATCCATTTATATTACTCATATATCTCTTACTCTGCAGCCCCCCCCATTGACTGCATTACCCATCATTGCCCTGGGAACTTATTCAGTTCAACCGATTGTTTGTGAAGTTTTGATATTGATATTGTATTGCCTGGGACATGTTTCACAAGGCAATGATTTGTTTCCTTTAAGACAGCCTTTCTGCACTGTTCATTGTTCATTCCTTCCACATATTTATTTCTTCTTTCTTTCTTTCTGTGATCATTTGCAGTCCTTTTATAGTCCTGCCTCCACCCCTTCAGCTCTCAGCATTACCCAAGCTAACTGACACACCACCCTCCCATATCCTTAGTACTCTTCTTTGTCTGTGTTTGCTTCTGCTTCTTTGTTTGTTTTTGTATATAATTCTCCCTTGGGAGTCGCTTCTTGATCTTCTGCCCTTTTGATATATCTCTTTCTCTTTTTCCCTTCCAGGATTTTGTCTCATGTCTCATCTCATTGTGACTGTTTCTGTGATTTGTGTGTTTCCAACTCAACCCTTTACTGGAATGTGACCCCTGTGTACTTTCTGGTCTCATCTTCCCTGCGGAGGATTGCACATCGGAGTCTGCGTGTCCACCCAGTGTCTCTGCATCACCTCTGCTTTATCTGAGGCTGCTGTCCCAGTCCATGTCTGGCAGAATACAATTTACAGTTTTACAGCCTGGGTTGTTTAACTGTCTATAATACCTTTGTTTAAACATTTGAACCTCCTCCATATTATGTGTTCCGAACCATTTCCCTTCCTGGTGTACTTGCACAATCGCAGGGTATTTTAACCATGCAGGTGTTTCATTCAATCTTAGTTCATGTAATACCTCCAGCATAGCTTCCCTTTTCTTATAGAGTATTTCTGAATAATCCTTAAGCAGCTTTATGGACATCCCTGCAAATGGACTAACTTCAGTCTTCTATTGATTACCTTCTTCTTCTTCTTTCGGCTTTTCCCAGTTAGGGGTCACCACAGCAGATCACCTGTTCGCTCATGATTGGCAGTGGAGTTTTACAGTGTTGAGTTGCCAGCCCGGCACCCAACCTTCCATAGAAGGCACACACACACACGCACACGCACACACACACTCATACCTAGGGCCAATTTAGAGTGTCCAATCCACCTACACCATGTCTTTGGGATGTGGGAGGAAACCGGAGCACCCGGAGGAAACCCACGCGACCACAGAGAGGACATGCAGTCTCCACATAGCAGGCACCCCTTTTATTGATTACTTTATTATTTTGTTTTTCACAGCAAAGGGGGAATGGAAACGTGCCAAAACAAGTCTGGGTCTGCTACTTGCTGCCACCCCACTCTTTGCATCCTCTCTATTAGTATTTCTTGATTTCCTGTTATCACAAATCTCTGGTACAATAACTACATTATAAATTGCTCCAATTCACTGTTGATCACTCTCTCTCTTGTATTCCAGTAATACTGATATTACTCCTTCTTGAGTGATTTTCAAGATTGTTCATCTCTTCAGCTTGTCTTTTTATTATTTATTTTACATTTGTTAACCAGGGGTGTCTGACTGAGCCGAAAAAGGCCCTTTTTCAGCAGTCCCAGGGAGAAAAGCTCCACATAGAAAAATTACAGATACATTTAGTTATTTAGACATGATCAGTATACACACAAATTATAAAAGATGTGTTTTTACAGTGGTATGCAGCACATCAACAGTTACAGTGGAGAGAACAAACAAAAAATATTAATTTAAAAATAAAGGTATTTAATAGATTTGTGGTGTACAGCTGAAATTTGGAACATAGGTAGAATACATACATAGTACACAGGTACAGTACATACATTGTAGGTTAGCCAGTGTTTGTAAGATTGAAAACTATTATCAAGAACTCTAGGTTTAGTATGTGTCCCTTATCTGCTTTCACTAGCCTGGGGAGCAATCATGGCACTGCCAACTTTGCTTGAGATGTTGCCTGATGAGGTCTTTAAAAGAGGCTTTGGATGATGTGTTTTGAATTCTAGTGGGGACAGAGTTCCATTTTTTAGCCACTGAACTACTATATAGTGCATCTCCAAAGCTATTGTAACTGTTGGTGTATTAGTAGTTTGCTTGATGATCTAAGAGGCTTTTGGCTGAGTGATGTTGTACTATGTTTTTGAGGGCAGGACACTTATTGGGGAGGTAATAGATCAAATGAATGAGGCAGAGCTGATTGTAGGTTAAGAGGTTGGGCAGTTCAAGCCAGTATAGCTGTCTCAAAGCAGTACAGTGATGAGTTCTGTATGAGCAATTTGCAGCAAAGTGGGCAATTCTGTTATAGCAGGCTTCCATTTTGCTTAGTTCAGTTTTGTTGAGATTAGTCAGAATGGGAGATGCATAGAGTAGGGTGGATAGAAGTTGGGTGTGAGCAATGGTTGATCTTGTGTTGTTGGTAAGAAATGGTTTGATACGGTAGAGTGATCCCAGTTTGGCATGTACTTTTTTAATAGTTAAGTTGAGATGACTATCAAAATTTAGGTGGGAGTCTGGTTATTCCCAATAGCTTAGCCTGTGCCACTGGAGTGATTGGAGTAGCATTTGTGGAGTAGATAGTGAATTGACTGTTATCAGTGTTTTTGTTAGAACTGGTTATAATCATAAGCTGAGTTTTCTTTGCCTTGAGGATAAGTTGGGCTTTGGTAAGGTAGCTTTCAATGTCAGAGAATGCTAGTTGAGTTGTTTGCAGGAGGGTGGGAATGTTTTGTGCAGCACAGATTAAGGTAGTGTCATCTGCATAATGAATGATAGATGCATGCTGTGTGGAGGTATGGAGGTCATTTGTGAAGATTGTGAATAGTAGTAGTCCTAAGAGAGAACCCTGTGGGACTCCTATAGTTATGGGCAGCTGAGGAGAGAGAGAATTTTCCTATTTCACAGCTTGGTACCTGTCAGTTAAGTAGCTTTGGAACCAGGTAAGAGTGGAATTTGATAGGTGATATTGGTTTAGTTTGTTTAGCAGGATTTGGTGTGAGACTGTGTCAAATGCTTTGGATCTATCCAAAAAAAGAGTTGACACCTGCAGGCCTTCATTTTTGAGACAGTTTACTGTGTCTGTGAACCAGAGGAGGGCTGTAATGGTACTATAGGCAGGTCTGAAACCATGCTGAGTAGGTGACAGGATGTTTCTGTCTAGGATATATTTTAGCACCTGGGTATGGATGCATTTTTATAGGATTTTGGCCAGAGGGGAGAGTAAAGCAATGGGTTTGTATTTATTAAGTTCAGTGGAGGTCCCGCTTTTATGTATGGGTGTAACATAGGATATTTTCCAGAGTATGGGCACATAGTTTTCAACAACTGATCTGTTTATGAGAGTTGAGATTGTGATAGCAATAGCATCTGCTGTGAGTTTCAAGAAATAGCTGGGGAGTAGGTCGGCTGCTGTTATTATGTCTGTTAGTCTGTATACTATGTAAATCTGTTCCTGCAGCTCAATGTTCATTGCTATTTTATCTTCCTTCAGATCTTGCAACGTCCCTTGTAGCCTTTCCAGTTCTGTTTGTTGCCGTTCTATTATTTGTTTCAAGGAACTGACATCCTAATCTGCAGTGATTACGTTTTCAAATAAAATGCACAGTTGTTCCTCCTTATTTACAGCTTTAAAGGCAGTAATCTGTTTCTCTCTTTTTTCTGCTCACTCATTTTTCCTTCTGGGTTGCTTTTTCTCCCTGAGAGCACTATTTTTATTGAATTTTCTGTAGGCTCTGCCCAGACGTTTTGCCTGAGACAACCACAATGGCAGGTGTCTCTAGTGCCTTTCCTTTCTGGAACATTGGCAGGTGTCTCTAGTGCCTTTCCTTCCTGGAACATTGGCAGGTGTCTCGTGTGCCTTTCCTTCCTGGAACCTATTTACCAAAGTTAATCTGTTAGTAACTGACCATCTTATTGGCCAGAACACCTACATTTTTTTTCCAGTCAGGGGATATACATTAAGAGTATGTAGAACAACAGAGAATACCCTCACCGACCACTCTCACACACACTAGCCAACAACAACTTTCCAACCAGTTACACAGCTCACCCATTCAACAAACTTGACTACAAAAGCACACACCCCTATGTACCTTATTGCAAGTTTCTCACTACACAAAAATACAACAGAACTCCACAAAAGACTGCACAAACACACACCCATCCTAGTCATCCTACCCATCAGAAGCAGCATTGAAACCAGCAATGGCCCACCTCATCTCCTTCCTATTAAAAATGCATAAAGCCTTTGTAACAAGCTAGACCAGGCTGATGCTCTGCTTAAACTTCATGACCCTGACATATGAGATGTTATGAACTCCAGGATCACGCCACACTTAGACACCATTATTATTATATTTTAATTATACTTTCTTGATACTAGATATGGTCCAAGAAATGGGGGTGGAACAGTCTTACTCCATAGAACTTTTAGCCCATGCTAACATACAGTCTGCCTATGCCTTTACCCGGCTACTTCTACCAATTAAAACAACAACAAAAAACTACACCTGTCAGTAGCCTACCTCCTTCTTCTTTTCAGACATGGCAGATTCCAGACACTAATTCAAGAAGTTGTATCCAGTTTGGGAACAAAAACAACAACATCTTCTTAGGTGACTTTAACTGAAATATATTTCACCTCATCCAGCTTGCTAACAGTGAAATTCTGCACAACTTCAACCTTAAACAACTACTGTGAGAGCCCACATGACCTAACGTCATTACTGACTATCGCCCCCTGCTAGATGTAGTCATCACTGACATCCCCCATCTAATATCAGATATTATTATCCACCCTCCTTCTGTGGTGGGTGACTGCTGCAACAAAAAGCTTCACAATGCATACCTTCACAACAAAAAACAAAATTCATCTCATTCAGGTATGAAACAGACTCAGACCTTATAAAACATGAATAAACACTCTTCAGTATAGACTGGCCTTTCATGTTAAAACTTAGATACTTGCCAAACAAGCACTCACCAGTACACACAGATCCCTCCCGGACACACTCTTCCCTATAATTCGTTGATTCTGCAACCCCCCACAAAAAAAATGACTGGCTAACTCCTGAACTGAAATTCTTTTAAAACTTGGGGGTAACGCATGGCAGACATGGAAACCCCCACCCCCAGCATTAGACAGCAATGTATTCATCACAGAAACTTTAGAAAACAAGCAATAGGATAACAACAAAAATAATATATGAAAGCTTTTAAAAAATCCTTAGCCAAAACAGTTCTGGAAAGAGGGAATCATCTCCCTGGAAGGAATAGTCAATCCCCCAAACAACAACAGCACTTACATTCTATACTTTTAACTTCCTCTCTGAATTATCTGAACTATCAACCCTCTCAGACACTCACACTGAACCCCATAATCACCTATCTACTTTTTTCAATTTTACTTTAAATAAATCAAAACAAGACACTTAAAACACCTTCTGCATCCCACCAAGTGCAGATGACCTCTATCCCTGTTTTGTATATCACTACAGGAACTTCATCACAACCCCCCTACAACATATTTTCAATCTCTGCCTAACAGAACTTCTCATTTCAAAAATATGGAACACAGGCACTATCAGCCCAATCTCAAAGCAGTCTAGCCTAAAGAAAACCTCCCGATATAGGCCAATCTCTGCTCTTTCTGCACATGGTGAAACTTCTTGTAAAAATGTCTATGTACATCTCACCTGATATATCACTACCTACATCCTCTTCTCCCCTGAATAACACAGGTTTTGTTTTGGTCATACCACACTCACAGCCTAATAGACTCTAACCTATTAAATGCTACTAACCATTAATAGTGGCCAGCTCATTAAAACCATCTTTAATGACCTTACAATAGCTTTTCACCTCCTTAACCATAACATTTTCCTGTATCAGCTTCTACTACCTGGTATAAATCCTGATTCCGTACCTTGTTTTCAAAATTAACTTACCAATCTCTACTTCTATGTCAAGATTCACACCCTAATTTCCCAATCAGTCAACATTCAAAAATAAGTACCACAAGGTCCCATACTTTCTCCTTCACCTTTACCTAGCTCATCTCCTCCTTTTCTGTGCAGATCACATGGTATTAGTGCATACAAACAACTCTGTATCCAATATCCAGCCATATCTGCAAGGAGATTTACTACCTATATTCTGCAGGATTTCAACAAAAGGCTTAATCTCAACTCCAAAAAAAAAAAAAAAAAGAAAAAACAAAACTATGATTTTTTTTTCGCACCAAAAAGAAAATTTTAAATTTAAAAACATAAATCTCTTTGCATATGAGTCCCACAACACCTCCACCCCCAAAGAAAAACACTACCTCTTTTAAATACCTTGGAATTTGGCTTGATCCTTCCCTACCTCAACTATATGAGAAAAAAGGTTAACTCCTTCCTATTTTGGGCTAATAAAATTTCCCCATTTCTTACTAAAGCCCTCAGAACATTCACAGACAAAGGTATTCAACTCTGCCAACTTAAATATTGCCTCTTTCTTACTTGCATCATCAGCATCAAAAACAAACTCTACACACATTAAACAATAGCCAATAATATTACCAACTTCCCTAAAAATTAGCGCCACTATAATACACTAAGAAAAGCAACACGTCTCCTCAATAAAGGGATGACCTTCTCTTAGGATGGTAAGCTGATCTGTCTGCAAATGAGTTAATGTTTGCTTTACATGCTAAGTTCTGTACATGAATTTGCCATCCTAATGCTGTATAAATTCAGCCATTCTCAGATTACCTTGTCTGAGGCTGTACTACTTCAGATAGACCGCTATCTCATCAGTCCATGGTGTTATAGTGCATCACTATCGGTGCTCTACAAGCCATCATTTGCCTTGATAGATGCTTTTCTTCACATTTTACTTGCTCACGCAGGGGCAAGCCTATATACAGCATAAGCTATTTTGTCATGAAGCCATAGCTTGTGTCAAGTCTGCTTTAGGCATTCCTTATGTGAAAGTGTATGTATCACATTCCCATCATGTATTACTGTTACCCTACTGCTGCTTATATAAATCTGCAGCATTTAGCACTACAATCTATTATTATGAAATTAAATTCATGTACATTAACAGCATAGATTAGGGATAGTCTCAGAAAATTCAATTCATTAGCTTTTAATATTGAATAAATATCCCCTGAACTACAGTATCGATTGGGCTTTCCTCTCTTCTTCAGCACCAGCTTGCATAGTTCACATTTTCTGAGATTTATTGCTGAAAAGAGTGGCTGCCCCTAAATGTGTGTGTGTGCGTGTGTGCGTGTGTCCGTGTGTGTGTGTGTGTGTGTGTGTGTGTGTGTGTGTGTGTGTGTGCATGTGTGTGAATGTGTTTGTGTGCGTGCAAGAGTGTATTGTTGTGTCTATATAAGAATGATGGGTTTGTGCTCAATATGTGTTAGATTTTATGCACTCTGAAATCACAACTTCCAGGACAAAGAGTGATGCAATCTTTAAGGCTCTGGTATTCAGTCTATCTTCAAGTGCAGTAACCAAAGCAAGAGAACTTTGGGAGGTTGAATCAGCCACATGGGTGGGACATACGTGCATCCCCTTCTGACCCCTCTCCAACCTTTATAGTATGCGTGCTATATGCTCTATTTCAGTATAATAATTATAATTATAATCTATCATCGCTAATTTGAGGCTCTGTTCTGCATCAACCATCCAAGTGTGCTTCTCCAATCTCGCAAGAAAACTTCTCTATGAAGACAAATAGTTTGCCTACCAGGGCAAAGACTCTTATGCTTGTTGTGAACCCATATACTCATGCCATATGGCTGAAATGTGGAAGGATACCATCTGCCCTCAGACTACCTCAACCTCAACACAGTTTCCAGAACATTCCCCAGACTCATCTCCTTAACTCTAATGTCTTCATTTGTCTTTCCTCTCCTCATAAATCAGTTGTTTCATCCGCCATTCCTTATTTCCAGCTGCAGTTTCTGATGTCATCATTAACTCTAGAATTTTGCTCTTTTCATAACTGTTGATACGAATCGTTAACCTCTTCTTTTCTGTCATATTGAAAATGGTGATTAATAATGTAATCCCCGTCACCTACCATTACACTCAGTATTCTCATTTTTAAACATTTTACTATTTTTGGATCTCTGTCAGCATTTAACTCTTTTTTTTCTCTTCTTGTAATCTTGTCCACTCTTTTCCAACTGGTTTCCCTAACTATTCCCTTCTTCACTATAATCCCCCTGTTTGGCATCTCCTTCTTATAGGTTCATAGGTTCATACTAGGCTATCTGCCCTGAGGCATTTATAAGCCTAGCCCGAGTGAGTTTGGCTTTCACCACCCTTCGATTCGGGTTTACCGAACCCTTACTAAGGTTAGTTTACCATGCCTCTGTCTAGTAGTGACACTGAAGTAATCCCCGGAGTAAACCTACGATCCCCCATCCAATCATCAAGATTCTTCTTCTTGAAGAGAGTCAGTGAGGGGCTCTGTCTAACATGGACTGGGATTCTATTCCAGAGCAAGGGAAGCCTCTGGGTTATGAATCTGTCCCTCCAACATGTTCTGTTTATTTCTGTGCAGAGGTTCAGATCCCTCGAGTGCATAGCTCTAAGGGATTTGGATTTTCTGAAGTGGAGCAAGTTCATTAATTCTGGGTTGGACATGGCTTTATATGTCAGGCATAGGTCACCTCTAAGTAGGCAGTACGCAACTGGGTAGAGTTGGAGTTCTTTTAACTGAGCCACGTATGGCATTTGTTTGAGTCCTTTAACTCTTTTTGTGAGGTACTTTTGGGGTCCTTCTAGTTGCTGCAGGTGACGGTTAAGATATATCCCAAAAGGGGCATTGTATTCTATTATGGGCCTAATTAGCGCCGCATAAAGGGGCACTATGACCTCCTTTGATCTAGATGTGAATCCTTTCATGATAAGGCGGACTATGTAGAAAGTTTTTCTAACCACTTTGGCAATGTGGTTGTCAAAGGAGAGATTACTAGCAACTTGGGTCCCCAGATCCCTAATTACTTCCTCCGTGCTTAGTGGGTTTCCACCTATGTGATAATTTGTGGGTACTTTGTTTTTGCCAAAGGGTATGACTATACACTTTTTGGCATTAAGCTTTAGACCGTGGCTCTGGCACCAGTTGTTCATCTCTGTGAGACCTTTTTGAAGGATGTTCGTGTCAGCTGGAGAGTCAATTATGGCTCCCAGTTTGCAGTCATCTGTGAACTTGGTCAGCCACAGTTCTCCCATGCTGGCCTGCACCTCGGAGAGGTATATACCGAACAAGAGAGGTCCCAGGACTGAGCCCTGTGGTACACCACTTGTGACCAGTTTTGAGTCAGACATAGCTCCAGCAATTCTGACTCTCTGGGTTCTGTCTTTGAGCCAGTTTGCAACCCATCTTGTGACATAGGGGTTTATATTTAGGCTGGATAGCTTATCTATGATGCCCGAGTGGGGTATTGTGTCAAATGCCTTCGCAAGGCCAGATAGGCTGTGTGGACTACTTTCCCTTCGTCTATGGCCTTGGTGACTGTTTCAAAGAAGTCGACCAGGTTCAAGAGGCAGGATCTGCCCTTGACAAAGACGAATTGGGTAGGATCTAGTGTCTGTAGGTCTCCAATGTCATTGTTTATGAGTTCCATGATTTCCATGATGATCCTTTCCATAGCTTTGCAGACTAGGCTAGTCAGGCTTATGGGACAGTAGTTTCCAGGGTCCGTCGAGGCACCACCTTTGTGGAGAGGGACCACTGTTGCTGTACACCATTCATTTGGTACATATCCTGTAGTAAGGCTGAGATTGTACAACATTTTTACATGAGGGTTTAGTTCTTCTTGGAGTTCATGTAGTACGCAACCCGGGACACCGTCTGGTACCATTGAAGTGGTGTTTTTTGCTTTGGAGAGGGCGGCTTTCACCTGAGCATCTGAGATGCTAGGGGGGCTACACTCATCCGGGATAGATATTTACTCTTTTGGGGGGGGGGGGTTTGCACTAAACCTGTCTGCCAGGATGTTGGCAATGTCTATGGGTTCCGTGAATTTTTTGTCATTTAGAATTAACTCTGAGCATATCTGGGAGTTGCACCCCAGGTTCCTAACATAGCTGAAAAAAGCCTTGTGATTGTCCTTAGTGTCCTTTGCAATTTTTTTCTCAAAGCTTGCCTTGGAGGATTTTATGAGGGATCGTAATTTTTTGCTAGTACTGATCAGAGATGCCTTCCCTTTTAGGGATTTTGCTCTATCATGTAGTAGCTTCTTTCTTCTGTTGTACAGTTTGTTTATGGCTGGGGTCCACCAGACTGGACGCCTGCCTTTGGATGATTGGGTCTTGGTTTTGTCAGGGATAGCATGATCCATGCATTCCTGGCGGTGTCCATAGAATGCATTTATATAGGATTCAGCTGTTTGGGCCGTAGTTTCCCTTGTCCCGGGGGCCTTGAAGGATTCCACCTCTGTTTTGAGAAGTGTGAAGTTTGCTTTTGAGAAATTTTTCACTGTGGTTTTCTGTGCTGGGGGTGGGGAGGGGTTTTGGATATCTAGTGAGATTAATTTATGGTCTGATCTTACCAATGAGGGGTTTACTTCTGGTATGGAGCACAGAGTCCCCATGTTGGTAATGATCAGGTTGAGTATGTTATCCCCTCTTGTGGGGGTGGTGACTAATTGTTCCATGGTGTTTGAGTTAATAAATTGCAGGAACCTTTGGGCTAGGGTGTTGGGGCTTGAGTAGTGCTTCCAGTCTATGTTTGGGTAGTTGAAATCACCCAATATGATGGTGTTTGGAGAGATCTTCATGTTCTCCAATGTTTTCTTTGACAACTGCTACTTGTCAGATACACCTAGAAATCTAGTCTTCACTGAATCTGTAATCATTATATTTCCAATATTGTTTTGTACTCTCAAATGTCTGCTATAATTTCTTACTAACTTTTTCTCTCATTAAAAATGTTTTTGGAGCTTTTCTCACCAGGCTTCCTCTGTAAAGAAGTTTAGCATGACCCAGTGGAAATAAATAACTAAAATAAATGGTCTAGTTGCAGTACAGATGAAATAAATAACCCTTTCCATTCCTTGTCTTCCTCTCCTTGGTAACAGTATAAGTAAAATTGTTTTGCCATGTTTGCATGTTTCAGATAGCAGAATACCTAAATAAATTAAACCCTTGTTGCTGGAAGTTGTTAGAATAGTCCATTCCCACTTTTACCTAGATATAGTGCTGTGAGGGTGTTTTTGTTGAGAACAGACCCTCTTCCTTCCCTCTCCTAGAGCTTTAATTTTAAAATATTGTAGCATCCATGGTG
Organism: Protopterus annectens; assembly: GCF_019279795.1. Taxonomy (NCBI): domain Eukaryota; kingdom Metazoa; phylum Chordata; order Ceratodontiformes; family Protopteridae; genus Protopterus; species Protopterus annectens. The sequence continues at coordinate 525,223,482 of NC_056732.1, forward strand.
ACCCCCCTTAAAAAACTATCTATGCTGTAATGAATCACTTGGTAAACATAATAAAAGTGTAGCAAATGTAACAATAGTCATGGCAATTAGTATTTTGTGAAGTTAGCCCTGCAAATATACATACATGGTGTGAGTACTGTGTTCATATCTTTAATATGCAGCAGGGGCACAATAACCCAATAAGTAGGTCCAGGCAGTAATGGTCCAGAACAAAGTGCCCATAGGCAAGCTTCCTTGCTTCCAGTTATAATTAACAATATAGGGCAAATATGCAGCAGCAAGGAGAAGGATGTGCTATGGTTGGAAAACAGGAGTTTGCTGTAGTCCACGGTATTATGGCAAACAGTTGGCCCACAGATGCTTGGTTTCTCTTCTCAGGTACTGAGAGGTGATGTTTGTATATGTGCACATATGCATACATGCAGGCTTGTGTGGATGCATGTGTGGTCTCACACACATAAACATGCACATGTACCTGCGCGCGCACACATGCGTGCACACGCACACACACACACACACACACACACACACACACACACACACACACACACACACACACACACGCATACACATGCCCACACATGCATACACACACACACATGCCCACAAATGCACACGCACACACACACACACACACACACACACACACACACATGCACGCGTGCACACAAGCACGTCCACACATGCGTACACATGTGCACACACACGCGTACACGTGCGCGCACACACATGTATGCCCCACATGCATACACACGTGCATACACACACACACACACACATGCGCGTGTGCGCACACACACACATACACACACACACACACACACACACACACACACACACACACACACACACACACACACGCCCACACAAGCACACACACACACACACACACACACACACACATACAAGGACACAGGCATGCAGACACACACACACACACACACACACACACACACACACACACACACACACACACACACACACACACACACACACACCCATGTTTATATTTACTATATTTCTCTGTGACTGCCTGCAGTTTACCTTCTGGGTTGTCAGTCTTTCTGGTTTCACTGGTAACCGAATTAGCATAACTTACTTTTCTTCTGTAGTTCTATTCTACTCATTCGTCTCATTCTTTCCACTGAACTACCACCAGAACAAACTTAAGTGCACTACCTGACATGTTTTCATTGTTTTCTGCAGTTGTTTTCATCTGGCCTTTCTTCAGTCTGCCTATATTGTGTAGCTGCTGACACAATGGTATAAAAAAATGACTGGCGGAATTAAGTGAATAAATAAATGCATGAATGATTGACTGAATAAATAAAATAGACCGATACATATGTCTCTGTTGACTCTGCTATAACTCTGCTACTCGCTTTCCTTAACTAGATGAATTACGTGTATGTCATTCTTTCTGTTTTCTTCCGATACTTTCTAGATACTGATCACCATCTTGTTTTTACCAGATGTACTTGTCTCACTAGGAGCTTAATTGCTGTGCTCTCCCTCTGCATTTCTCTACTGCATATATTTCCTCTCTCATTTTGCCTTTTATGAAAAAGATCCGAATAACCACCACACATTTCATTTTCCTTCTTCTGCAGCTTTCTGCTTTCTCTTCTAGCCTTATATATGTTCTCTCACCATAGGAATTCACACCCCATCCCTTTCCTCTATGATTAGCTCCTTTTTATTATTTTGTTCTTCTTTTTATATTGTGTGATAACCTCATCATCTGCCTTCACCAAATATTGAATGAAGAACCTTACTGGTATTCTGATATATAGCCGCTACATTCACTGTCTTTTCCAAGTCATGTGTTGAGAGCACAGAATCGATCCATGATTTCACCTTCATGTATCTGCTACCCTCCTCTCCCTTCGACTGACAAATTCTGTGCAGTGCCTTGGCTATGTCATTAGTAAAATAAGTCCAAAACAGCTTAGGATACACTATGAGTGGGTTCCTTGTCAGGTGCAGCTCCAGAAACTTATTTAATAATAATCAGAAGACCCTTCAGCTCTACCATACATTGCAGAATGCACTTGATATCTGTTGTCCTGAAGTTCATGCTTTGATGCTAGAGTTTGTCATGCAGCCTGATATGATGCAAAAGGAAGGGATGATTTTCAGTAATCAGAAGACAGTTTACTGTAGCTCCATTCAAGACAGAGCAGTGAGATATTGGAACCCATCAAGAGAAGTGGTATACATGAAAGAACTGAACCGCTGATGTCATTTTACAGGTCATTGGGGAGGACTTGTTTGACTCCTGCAGCTTCATATTGACAGACTGCAGACATCACAAAGGGCAATGATTTATTTATTTTGCCCTTATTTACTGAGATAGTCCAACTGGACATTGCCCCTCTTGTGTCATGGAGAAACTCAAAGATGGTGAAGTAAGAACTGAGAAAAGATACCCCACTAATACTGACAGCAGACATGGTGGAGGCATGTAAGATGGCAGAGTCTGACAAGGCATGAGGCAGGCAAAGTGGAACACTGACTGTTAGAAGGAAGGGGTAAGATCAAACAAGAACTGTGCGGTTTGCAGTAAATTGGGAGTTTGACGTGCTGCAATGTCTAAATGATTCTTAGCTTTCCAGTAGCTTTCTTCTGTGACTAGAGTCCAGGAGTACTTGACTTAGTTTAGATCAAGTTCTCGTCACACAGAAAATTGTGTCCATGCCCATTTGGTTGTGGAGTTTTGTGTGTGTGTGTGTGTGTGTGTGTGTGTGTGTGTGTGTGTGTGTGTTGATGCCTTGGTTGTTACTAATCAAAGGAAAGGTTAATGCTTGAGGCACTGAAAAAGTGTAATCGTTGTTATCTGAGTAAAATGCACAGTGACACTAACATCCATTTTAGTTTTGATGCTTGAATGAAGAAATCATACTATGAAATGATTATACACGTATGCACTGACAAACACACACACACACAGACACACACACAGACACACACACACACACACACACACACACACGCACGCACACGCACACACATGCACACGCACACACCACACAAAAAGAACTTGATAGCAGTGATGGAGATTTCTCTCTGCAATTCATGATGTTGTTATGATTGCAGAGGATCAGGTGAAGAGCACTGAGACTACATAATGTTTGTCTCTTAGCAACTGTTTTCCATCACCGGGCAAAGCTCTTCATCAGTTTCTTTTGGCTCCATTTCCCAGAGCTGTGAACATCTATTCAAATATAGCAGAAGTTTCTTTAGCACTAGTTATACACAGGAATAAAATGGCATAGAATACTTTTGCAAATTATCTTGCAGTCTTTTTCTTTGAAAGTTGATTTATAAATACAACTACAGTTTTGCATGCAAATCACTTGAGCAAGGCTATTATAACATCAGAAGCTACATCAGTGAAATACAAAGCTAAAATGGCTTCCAGTTTTCATAGAAAATTAACAGCATTACTACTAGAATATACTGAGTCATTTTGAGAACATTTTCAGGTATTGCTGTTGTGATAGTATTTTCTATTTTATAACTCTAGTTGGCTGTTCTTACTGAGTGTTACCCCCTGTCTTCTTTTCCTTTCACCTTCCTTAAGGTGTTGCTGTACTTGTCTGCTTTGTTAATATGTGTTGTAGATTGTCCTTTTATGTCTTTGAGTAATCCGGATGCATTAGATTATTAAGTGTTGGAATTTATTTATTAATAAATGGAAAACAAATGACGATAATTGTTCACACATGCACACACACACACACTATATATATATATATATATATATTTTATATATATATATATATATATATATATATATATATATATATATATATATATATTTTATATATATATATATATATATATATATTATTTAGAACTGTATTGCCTTTACTCAGACAAAATGAACACTTCTGGGAAAAAAGTAACATTATAAAATTATGGTATACTTAGAAAACATGATTGAGTGTATGTGCTGACCAGTTCAAGCCATAAGAATTGCAAATGTGTGTTTACATTTCTTTATAGTTATATTTATTATAGTTACATTTTATAGTTACACCCAAACATGATATCACATGTTATGATTACTCCATTGATAATAATTTTCTGGTTATTAGTATTAGACAAATTTTCTATTTCACGTTAACATACCAAACTAAATTGTACAAGTACTAGGATATGTTGATGCAAGTATTGCATATTTTAGTAATTGATCAGAATGAATGGATTACATTCTTTCTAATGCATTACAAACCTATATGTATTTTACTTTAGTTCTTGGAGGTTCATAATGTCTGTTATTAAAGTTATCCTTATAAAAGTTAATAAAAGTAAAAGAGGATAAACTATAGTGCATAATTCAACATTTTGCAATGCATATATCTAGTTTACTATCTTACTCTGGCATTGATACCAGTGTACAGGTTGTATTGTACTTTGATGATGACACAGTTCATTCCGATCACATGTGCACACCCATGCCAATATTTGGTCTGCATGCAGGTGAAATGTAACAATAGACAAATAGATTTTGCGGTTGACAGTTAAATGCAAACTAGAAATGTTGAACCAATGTATATGAGATGCAAGAAAAACAAAATTATTTGTCATGTTATAGATAAAAGGACATGATTCCTTACAGAAAAGTTACAACTGCAGCCAGGATCTCTAAACTTGTTAGAGATGAAAAGATGTTATGTGTTGGCAGAACATAAGTAAGTGGCTGATAAATATGTAGGACAGTTAAAAGATCTAGGGAAGAACTGAACAAAATGAAATGCCAACCTGACATAGAGTGAGGCCTGGCAGTACCCTGTGATTTGATATGTAAAACAGAAATTGAATCAATATTCTGGAAAATGCTTGGACAGCATCAGAAGTGAGCAAAACGTGGTCTATGCACGTAGTTTCAGTGCTAAAAAGTACACCATAAGACGTCGTTGCATGTGGGTATTTCAGAGCTACTGTCCAACTTGTATTAGAAACTGCAATATCTGCTGCCAGCCTTTATAAATGTTTCCACAGAGCTGTCACTCTTGTGAGTTACGCAAACATTACAAGAGGTTACTTAAGGTTAACTACTTGTGAGCTGAGGGAGGAGTTGGGAACTAAGCCTTTTATTAAAAGGGTTAGAATAAAACATTTCAAGACTTTACTGGAAAAAACTGAGTCAGACTCTACCATATACTGCTGTGAGGGAAAGGTTAGTGTGTTCTTATATTGCTTTCTTGTAATTTGTATTGCTCTATTGCTTTCTGCTGTTTTATATATTGTGCTGTGTTTTCATTAAGCTGTGTCTTAATTGTATTCTGTATTCTACTGCATATTTAAATTAGGAAAGAAGTCAGAGCTGTTTCTCTTGTGAATCACACAGAAATTAAAATTTCCCCACCCTCCCATGCTGTTGCCGTTGTGTTTATAAATTTGCTGTCTATCTAGTTCCTCACCCCTTATGTTAATTTAACCACATGATTACTTCTTTCTCCTCTTTCATTGGCTATTGTCACTAAGCAAAAATTATTAGTTTGTAAAGTCACTTTCCTTTCAGCTATTTAAATTCATTACCACTTCCATTGGGTTCAACAGAGCCAGAATAGTAAGTGCCCACCCCCATTAATTTATGTCTTACCATTTTAAAATTTGGTTACCCCCTCTTTCATATCTAACTGCTTAGTGCCCACTGTAACTCTTAGGATATTAAACCATTTTTTCAACTTATTGTTAAAATTTGCAACATCTGGTCCAACACCACCAATCATTACAGAACCCACGTTCTAACTCTCAGTAGTCATCTTGGGTTAATGCTTCTGTTTTGCTCCTGGTGACAGAAGGAGTATAGTGACATTATTTTCTGGAGGCTGCTGATCATGAGAAAGCCTGATAACTGCTTCATGAACTCCAACTTGGAGTATGTGATACTGCTTTGCTCCTGATGAGAGAAGGAACATAGGCCATTGATTCCTAACTGTCTTGAAATCGGCAGTGACTGTCTGTGTAGGACCTTTGTGACTGGTCTGTTTGCTGTTGAAGGCATCTACCAGAAAAAGGCTACAACTAGCCTACAGACCCCTGCATCATCAGGAACAAGAGAAGAAGCAAAGGGGCATTGTTTTTCAGCAGTGTGAAATTCTGGTCAGATCAGCAGTTGTAGTAGCCAGGTAACAGCCAATTAGGTGAATCCCCGCTATTCATCACTCTTGACAAAGCTAATTCTTTCTTTTCAGTAAGTGTTGCTTAATTAGTTACTATCTAACCTAACTTAAGAATGTCTCCATAAATACTTCATCCATAAATCATCAGGTTCTGCTATAGTAGTTTCCATCAAGTGTTGGCAGTGACCTGTATAGATGCAAGCACCCGGAGTTGACATTTTTCTTGTAAAAGCACTCTTGAAATTTCAGCAATACCTAGTTGCACATAGGGCAAACAGTGTACACTGTGACAAGCATTGCCATGAGAGTTGCAAACCAGATGCTCCTGATGTTACTCTCTCTGCTCACCGCAACCATCTAATCAATAAAAAGACCTGTTACCATGGGTATGAACTTTCCCACTATCTCCATTATCATCTTGGTGGATATGGACATCGTGAGGCAATGTAGAAATTACCTCATGTTTACTGACAACCAGTTAATTCTCAAACAAACTGATAACTCACTGAAGCCTATGATGTGTTTTTTGTATACTTCCAGTTCACACCCATACTTTCTTATGACGTCTAGACTTTTTTTGGGTCAGACTTCTTTAACTAAGAGACTTACAAGCTAATAGTAGGAGGCATTAGAAAGGGCAAGGAGTTATTAACAAAATGGCATTAAGATTGTTAGTCTAGGATGTCCTGCAGTGCAGAAATTAATCCTTGTTGCCACTTATTATTCATATTTTCATATTTATGTTCATATTTTCATAACTCAGAGACCTACATTATATTGAGGTCTATGGTGTGAAACACCATAGTGCTAGACAGGACAGTTAACTGCAAATGCTGGTTTATATCATAATATGCTAGAAATATTGCTAGTTGTTTTTTAGTAATGATGAAAATAAACAATATTTCCATATGCACTTAATACTTTAGCGCCTTCTGTGTGGAGTCTGCATGTCCTCCCTGTGGTCAAGTGACGTTTGAAAGACATGCGTAGAATGGGCGTGCCTTTGGTGAAGGTTGGGCGTTGAACAGGCACCTCAGCACCCGTAAAAAAATCTACTGCCAATCATTAGTGGACCGGAGTTTTGCTGTGGCGACCCGTAACCGGGAAAAGCCGAAAGAAAAACAACTTTAAAAAATGAATGATTTGCAAACTGTTGCATGACATTAGAGGAAACCTTAGATGCTATTGATATTTGCACTCTAAATTGCACATCTTTAGAGCTATTCCGTACTATTTGTATTTTAATTATACAATTAGCCATATGTTTTCATGTTTTTGTAAATATCCAATAAACATGCGCTTAGAGGAATTTCTTGTCATGTGAAAGCTTATGTCTGGTTAACAAAAATGATCTAACAATATATGCCTAAGTTGTACAGTTTTCAAGATACGATAATGTGTTTGTGAAAGTTTAGAAAAAAGTATAACTTGGGGTTTGGGTGCATTATAATATATTGCATTATTTATAGAAAAGACTATGAATGCACTGACTATTATCACTGCAGAGAATACTTGTTATTATTACATTGCTATTTGTACAGTTTTAATAACTTTTATTGTTTACAAAATATTTACATTTGTTTATCTTATGCTTTTTTAAGCTGATTTTTCAGAAAATCTTCTGGAATAAAAGATATCTTTAGACTTCTAGAGATATGACATTCCACACCACAGAGGTGTTAATGCAAATAGGTATGTGAGACATGTATTTACACAGTGTCAATGGAGGCAAAGCGGTCACATAAAAGCATTCGCAGTGCCAGTCAGGTTGCCAATAGTACTCCTGCTGCACCCATCCCACATAGCAGGAAGCAGACACATAGAACCACGTTTGCTGAGGCACTTAAATGTAACCTTCCTAACATCAAAGACCTCCTAAATGATGTACACATAGCAAACACCCTCAGCAGCCTCAAATGCATTGTTTCAAAACAACACCCACATCAACACACACAGCCACATCTCATGGCTTCTAACCCCATAAGGCTAGCCACCACACAATCCAACATTTTGGTAATTGGAGACTCCATTGTGATACACGCTGATGGCCCTCTCACCAGGCTAAATAAGGAGAAAATCACAGTCAGTTGCTTATCAGGGGCCAGTAACTGCCATATTATGCACACACTTGAATCACTGGATCACAAGTACCAGTATGACTCAATCATAGCCCATGCTGATGTAAATGACCTGAGACAGACCTCAGTAGACTATGTGAAAAGAGACATCATGGAGCTCTTGGAATATGTATCCAGGCTGGTATGAGCCTAGCACTGCACAGCATTTAACCTTCCCGAAGGATGATGCCACACTAGCAACAGAAGACAGCTGACTTTAATGTTGTTCTTCTTTTGGCTTTTCCTGGTTAGGGGTTGCCACAACGGAACTCTGGTCCGCTAATGATTGGCAGTAGGTTTTTTACGGGTGCCGAGGTGCCAGCTCAACACCCAACCTTCAGCGAAGGCACGCCCATTCTACGCATGTCTTTCTAACGCCACTCGACCGCGGGGAGGAAATGCAGACTCCACACAGAAGGCGGTCCAGTCGGAAATTGAACTGGAGAACCTCTTGCTGTGAGGCAACAATGATACCGCTGCAAATGGCTTCATTTCTGGTGTCATTCAAAGGAGATGAAATATTTGTCAGCATGGAAGAAGATGGTCAACAGACTATGCTTCTTTGCCAGGGCTGGTCAGCACCCATCCCCTCTAGGCTTTCAAATATTACCTAAAACATTGTCCAACTCTGTATTCCCTTTTGTAGGCAATGCCAAACTGACCATACTTATGAGATGACAAATCAAATCTAATGCTAGGTCTCTAAACAAGAAACTCTATTCTCTAGCAATGCTTCTCATCTTATAGAATGCTGACGTCTGTGCAGAAGGAGACATGGTTTATAGCCATGGAGAGCACCGCAGCAGTGTAAGGATGTAATGCCTTCCACACATTTAGACCAGCTACTACACAGGCAGAAGCTAAATGTGGAGAAGTATTGATCTGCATCAAAAGTATACATGCCTTAAGGCTGATCTAACAGGATGATGATGTACTTGAGCTTTTCCTCACTCAAATCACCACAGGCAAAACACAATCCACTTCCTTGCAAGTTATAGGTCCCCTTCTATGACCCAGGAAACTCATAACATATATTTAAATTTACTGGTAAGATTCGCCATCCAACCTAATACCATGTGCATGGGCAACTTGAATTACCCCACTATTGACTGAGAATCATATATGACGCCAAATGTGCAGGCCCAGAGATTTATGGATTTTGTAAACACAAAATCCATAGACCAGATTGTCAATATGCCAATCAGGGGTGCAGACATACTGCAATGTCCTCTCTGGTAATTCAGACCATAAAGCAGTCTCCTTTGAAATACAAATAAAACCCAGAACCCCAGCTAACACTGGAATGCTCATGAACTACACTAAGGCTAACTCCATACTATTAAGTGATAACCTAGTGAAATTTCAAGGCCCTCTAAATCCTTAGAAAACTGCTGCCTATGTGGAACTGTTCAAAGAAACCCTATACAAGCATGTTGATAGCTGCATAGAGGCAGCTATACCCACTTGGAATAAATACAGAGCTAACTCAAAAAACAAGCCAACCTTATGAAATCATAACATCAGTAGAGTGTATAACAGAAGGAAGAACATAATGTCAAAAATTAGGGAATGTAGCACCCAGCATGATAAATGTGCTCTCAAACAACACAAAGGACAGATAAAGTCTGCCAAAACCAAGTTTGAGGTAAATTTGGCCTTCCAGGTCAAGGACAACCACAAGGCATTATTTTGCTATGTCTACAACTTCAAAGGCAATGCACAATTGTGTTCAGAGCTGATTGTTAATGTAGCCACCTGTACTGAGCCAGAAGATATAGCAAACCAACTGGCAGGCAAGTTAATCTCTAACCTTATTCCTCTCTCCCCCACAGCATCCCCTCGGGAAATACCATCAAGTATAGGTTTCCTACTAACATTAGGGAAACAGGTCCTCAATGATCTCTCTAAGGTGAAGAACACTGTATCAATGGGGTCCAACAATATCCCAGGCTGCCTTCAAAATAGCATGAAACGTGACCTGTCAGGCCCTTCCAAATCACTGTTTAACCATAGCCTCCAAAAAGACTTCATGCCTCACAAATGGAGAATGAGAACCGCCATCCCTCTCTACAAAGGTGGGCCATCTACAGACCCTGGAAACTAAGTCCCATACATTTTACTAGTCTCGTATGCAAAGCCATGGCAGGAATTTTCATGGAAATGATTGATAATGATGTAGAAAGCCTCCAGACACTGGACCCAGCCCAGTTTGGTTTCGTCAAGGATAGGTCATGCCTACTCAGTCTGGTGGTGTTCTTTAAGAAGGTCACTAAACCAAGGATGAGGACAAAAAAATTTACACTGCCTACCTTGATCTAGCCAAGATATTTCACACAATACATCCACTCAGGCATTGTTGACAAACTCAAGAGGTAAGGTATAAACCCTGATGTCACCCAGTGGATAGCCAGCTAGCTCACAGACAGGACTCAGGAAGGTAAGAGTTGGGGAGTCCACCTCTACAAATAGGCCAGCCAGTAGTTGTGTCCCTCAGGGATTGGTCTGGGTACAGCTTTCTTTTGGCATATACTTTTTTCTGGAGTCAAGGTCAATACTAAATTTAAAGGAACAGAATTTTCCACTGACACTAGTGCTCTCCAAGAAGGGCTGTCACAGACAAATAACTGCTGTCAGAGCCATGGACTAAAACTAAATGAAAAGAAATGCATAATAGTATCCTTTGGAAAGTCATCTATCCCTGTTGACTATCATATTGACAGCACACCCCTAAGAGCTGACCCAGCAGTCAGGGACATGGGGATATACATAGACAGTAATCTAACTTTTGACCATCATGTGTCTAAGGTAGTGAGAAAATGATTCTATGTTGTGCAACTTATAAATGAAGGCTTGGCATCTAGGTCCAAAGAGGTCATTGTTCCACTGTGTTAGGCATTCATTTGACTAATCGAGTGCAATGCCCCCATTGGTATGTACCTAACCAAGCACAAATGGGACATCCACAGAGGTTCCTCACTAAAAGAATACAAGGTGGAAATAGCATGTCAGATGCAGACCTCTTCAAATTCCTATCCCACTTTTCTCTTTCCTACAGGCTTTTCAAGTGAGATCTACACCTGGGATACAAGACATTATCAGACCACACTCTGTTGGACCTCCTGCATGTCTGCAAAATAAACAGAACCAGAATTATCTCTTCTAAAGGCTTAAACCTTACCTGTGATATAAATAGGACTGCTGGAGAGTCTGGTATATATGCCAGAGACTACCCCTCTCTGGAACAGGCTCCCAATCCATGTGAAGCAGACTTCCTTCCTAACCCAATTCATCTTGCAGAACTGGATGGGGAATAGGAATTTCATCCCTGGTTTGGCACCTATGTCTCTAAAAGAAAAAGGTCATCTCCCAGGCCTCTGTTTGTAAAAGTTTCATCACCCAAGCTCCCACTTGCACTTACCAAGTATACCAGAACATAGCAGAGGTTTGGGATGCATGGCTTAGCTTAAAAGGGCCCCAGAGATCATTAGTCTCGTACACACCTATGAACCTATGATCTTATGGATTAATATAGCTAAAGATCATGATATGAGCTGCATTGGGAAGAGTTATCTGACAGTTTCATAAGAACTGAATCCTTTGGAATTTTAATTCATTTACTAACATTGAAAACACCTGAATCAAGAAACTGTTTGAAACAGTGCTGTGTAAGCAATCAATGTTTTTTGTCAGTTTTTGAGGCTAGAAACCTTGTTTGGCTGTTTTACTAAATGTCACATAGAAGAAGAAAGGGTATTTTGTAAGATAGTATTGGCTTGATGTATATAAATACTGTTGAACATGCAAAAGAAGCCAAAGAGGTGTGAAAAGGTCTTAATACCTGTGCCTACAGCTTTCTATGGGATGAAAACACGTTCTATTTACAAGTCTGGCTGAATGCCTCTGAAGTGTTATTTTGCTTTTTGCTTTAAAGACTTTATTAGTCCAGATAGCAGCAGCCAGCAATGTACAGCATTCTTATATGGGGAGAAGAGGATTGCTTTTCAAAATGCAGATGTAAGGAAAAATATTTTAATGTTTCTTTTTTATAGCCAATGAGTTTGATATCTCCTTTGCTGACAACATGTGCACATTAGTGTACATAGCAGATAAACTGATTACTCTGCTATTTCAGATGAATCCCTCAGGATTGTAGATTAATCCCTCAGTACTATGTCTTTTTTTGTCTCCTTCCTGGAGCAGAGGATGAAGTACATTACTGGGGCATGCACCTTGGGAATACTGGCAGGACTTCAAGATGACACTGCCATGCAATGAAGACGGCAAGCCACAGGTGAAGTGGATATAAACATGAAATGGAGTACCTCTGCCACGATGCTATAAAGTACTACACCTAAGTAGTATAAGTGTCAATTTAATGCCTAGCCATATGACCTATATATCCCATATAGAATAGCTAGATCAGAATAATGGTGCAGGTCATAACTGCCAAAGATAGAGGGTTGAATGAGGAAATAAAAAGGCAACACTGAGATTCAAGTCAGAAGAGGTTATAGGTAAGTAACATCTCATGAATCAGGTAAAACACAAATGTAACCCTGATAAATGAAAGGTATATCGTACTGAAGTACATTTGTATTTCCTGAATCTATTTGGAATGACCAAGGTTTGTTATTGTTAAATGGTATGCTTGATGATAGATAAAAATGTGACATATACCAAGCATGGTTTCCATGAACATTTATTTCTAAATCTAGTTAGACCATTAGCGTCTCTCAGTGTTTGAGGAAATTGCTACTGATCTTAGGTTCTGTTTTTCCTGAAAATCTGCTTTATAGGTCTGTACATGTATGGTGGATTTTGTAGTGAGAAAAGTTAAGGGTTATCTGGTTACAGAGGACAGCCTATGGCTATGCAGAGTTAGATAATGGCTCCCTAGATAAAGGCCACTAGGTCATAAGAGAAACAAAAATACTAAGAAGTGATAATGCACAAATCATACCAGTATTTAGTTTACTGATGTATGAGGAGTCTGGGCCAGGGAAGGAATGGAAAGGGGTTCAACTAGTGCCAAAAAGCCAGATGAAATTTATTTCTCTGGACACATAGTCCTACTAAAGACATCCAGTGAAGAGATCAGTGGTCACTGTGATGACCGTGCCCTGGCTCAGCAATCAAGGAGCCTCAATCCTCAGCACTAACACCAGGGAGGTCATCTCCGAGTAGCGGAAAGGATAACTAATACACACAGTAAAGTACAATTTCCCTCAAGTGCACACAGAAATCACAGTCAGTTTCGGGCTGGTTGCTCCCTTGCTCATCAGGTCCCCAATAAGCCTCCCCACTGGCAAAGCTGTAGGGTCCAGGTCTAAGCCTAACTGGGCAAGCTAAAACCTCCAGTACCATCTCTATCCAACCAGTGCTTCGTGTCCCTGCCAAGTAGCTGACAACACACACACACTTTGAGATAAGTATTTATACAACTTCACAAACACTCCTGGGAAAGGCTGACACAGATTCTCCAACTGTGCCCCTTTACCCAGACTATACAGTAGTCATTACTGCCACCACCCAGCTAATAATATCAGTTGCTAAAAGACCCTTAAAAGGGTGTCCAATTATTACTGTGCAATATTAATATCCAATGGTAGTATGACTAAACAGTCTCAAGGCTTAATTTGGAGTGACGTAGACAGTAAACTCTATAAATATGCAATATATTTTAGAGCTTATCTCTACACAAAGCAGCCACAGGTAGAAGGTTTTAAAAATATTTAATAACTAGCTGTACCTGGCCACGCGTTACTGTGGCTCAGACTGGTTAAATGGAAAAGAAAGAAAAGAGAAAGCACACATTTCTAAAATGTTTAATTTCACAATGCTTGTGGGTATACAATATTTTTTGTTGTTCCATTGTCTGTGCAGATATAGAGATTGTCTGGTTTGCCGACTCTAGAACATGCAACATATAATTGTTCACGTGAGAAGCAATCCGTGTGTAGATCTAAACCGCACAATTCTAAAGATTGGCCCTGAGCTTTGTTGATGGTGATTGCAAACGCCAATCGAATTGGGAATTGCAATCTCTTAAATTGAAATGGCATATCCGTTGGAATCATAGGAATGCAAGGAATGAGGACATCTTCACCTTTGAAAGGTCCTGTCAAGATTGTTGCTTCTATGACGTTGCTCATTAATTTTTTTACTGCAACCGCGTGCCATTGCAAAGCTTTAGCTGGTTGATATTTCACAACATGATAATTGGCACGCTGATTTTCAATTGCAGTACGTGTGGTGGCATCCCTGGCAGGTCGAGTGAATTCAAAAATTCTGTTAGATAATTAACCGCTTCATCTGCTTCCACAACAGTGTCGACGGACTTGTATGTGACTGCCTCGCTTTGAATGTTAGACTGAATAATATTGTTAAGTTCGTAGACGTCTTTGTTTTTGGCCGCAAGAATAGCTTGTTCAGTCAGCCAGTCGTGATTCTTATAATTGGTTTGAATATTGGGAAATACTTTTTCAACCAATTTTTCTTTTGATGTGACTAAATTGCAGAAATTATGAGGCAATGAAATTCGTCCTGAGGTCAGATTAACCAGCATTTTTCCGTTCCCAATTTCCAGCAATTGATGTGAGAATATCTCAGCTGATCAATCGTTTTGCAGCTGGACACGCATATTTGTACTTAATTTTAACATTTTTATGTGTTGCCACAAAGTACAGTATTTCAGGCAAGCATTTATTTAATCCGCTGGTGTCGATCCAGGAGAACGAAGCAGATCTGAAGCTGCAGAACGCAATCGCCGTGCTCGCAACTGTGCATCCTCTAGTCTGGCTGCATGTCACTCTGCTGCTTCCTCGGCACGTATTTGAGCCATTCCTTGTCTGTTTTGCTCATTTGCTGATGCCCGTTCTTCCTCAGTTGATTTGCAAGTTGATTTGCAATTACTCGTCGCACTGCTTCCGCTCCGCGAGTACGAAGACCTAAGTTTGATCTTCTGCAAGGCATTATTTGGATGAACTAAAGCAGATCAATTGCACTGAAAAAGAAGAAAGAAAGTTATAACAAAAATATATAAAGTTGCATATTTGTATGCAAATATATAGAATCCATAGTAGGTATATAAAAACACGCGCATATTTGAATGTAACGAATGACATCTATATAATAGTAGGTATATAAAAACACGTGCGTATTCGAATGCAACATTGTGTGAAAATTTCAAAGCAATCGGTGAAGAACTTTCGGAGATTTAAGATTTTGAACAAGTGAACATTTACATTTTTATTTATATAGATAAATAATTAAAACACAAGACAAAACTACTACACCACAGAGATATCTAAGAGTTCAGAGATCTCACAGAAACTTAAAATAATACAGTAGAACAGGTCTGATTGCAAAGAAAAATACCCAATTAATCTTTACTAGCTTTAACTATTCCTACAAGAAATCACAGTGCTAGAAACTTACATGTGAGCATAAGCAGAGTGCTGGCAAGTTGGATATCAAGATCAAAATGCTCTCTGCCTCTCTCTGAGACACAGTTTATAAAACATCACTAACAAACATGTCTCTGGGTCCTCCCCAGATTACATAATTATTGACACTTAGGTTTTCCCGGTATTCATATTGCATCATCTTAACACCTGCTCTGAGTTTCCAGGCTAATAGAAACTCCATTTACATTATTTAGCAAGCTAACACCTGCACTGGAGAATACAACAATAAAAGGCATTTCACATATACACTCTAGCAGAAACCAAAGCAATAAAGCATCTTCCACATGTGCACTCTAACAATTATTCCTTAAGTTAAGACAATAGGAAGAATGTGTTCAGCTAGCCACTCTGGCACCGTTTTTAGATAATTGTACTTTCAAAGACATTTGAAATGCTTGGCTTGGTTTTCCTTACAGCAGATGGCAATGTTGCAACCATCTTGAAGTTCACATTTTACAGTGTTTTCTTTCATTTAAAAACACAAGCCTGTATTTTACATTTATTTATGCAAATGATAGAATTATATAGCAAATTCTATTTGCCTAGGCTGGCAGTCTTCACCCATCTCTCCCCAGTTGTCACAGTCACTTTCAGAACTTGCATGTCTTCTGAGGTTTGATGCAAGATCATGACATCAGAACCTTTGTGGTTTGCAAAGTCTTCAGCAGTAGAAAACTAATATCAGTGAACCACAGCAAATTTAAGATAAACAGGATAAAGTCATGTTGCATGACAGTTATACAACCAGGAGAAAAACAAGAGAAATGGCAGCTACATAGATTCCTGATGCCATTTTTCTGCATAGAGTGAGATTCCTCTGCACATCTTTTTTTTCAGAGTTATACAACCAAAATTAAATATAAACACTTACGTTTCATATAGTCTAGGAACCAGATAAAAGCTCACATCTACCCATCCTACCACCTCACTACAAAACACATACCTATATTAAACCAAACACACATATGCACTTCCCAATTACTGCTTCAATATTTAAAGATAGCTCAATGTTACACATATACAGAATCCAATTAACAACTAACCGTACCACAAAACTATCATATATGTACAACAAAGAAATAACATATAGAAAAAAACACATATTAACAAATACAAATAAACTTCTCATCTCAGGATACATACACCCAAACCCAGGGCCAAGCAATACCCAACTCCCACCTAAACAAAAATCAGACCTACTAATCATTAACAACTCCAGGAGTATGACTAACAAACTTCCAGATATACATGCATTTATAACCCATTACTCCCCAGACATAGTAACCATAACTGAAACTTGGTTAAAACCCAATATCCAGAACGAAGAAATTCTCCCACCAGGGTATAACATACTAAGGCAGGATAGAACAGGCAGGAAAGGAGGAATTGTCACCATACTATTTAAAAATACACTCAACATAAAACTCCTCAAAATCCCTATACCTGCATTTCAAAAAGCTGAAAGCATTATCTCAACTCTATTTATAAATAATGCCAAAAAAAATCAGTATCATTTGCTGTTACATCCCCCCAGGCAATAACACCCCCACCATAGAGGAGATCTTACAGTGGATCTCAAATAAACTACCCCTGGAAGCCACTCATTTAGGTGACCTAAACACAGACTGGTTAGTTTGTAACTCCAACAACCCCACAAATCACATCAGTCTCTATGGCTTTACCCAACTCATCCAGGAACCCACTAGAGTAGACAAAAAATCTCGCAAAAAAAAAAAAACAATCTTAGATTGGACACTAGTGAACTGCTCCAAACAAAAATATCACACTGGATGTCTACCAGACAGCCTAAGTGACCACCTCCCCACATTCCTACTACACAAACCTACCAACCTCAAAAATCCTATAGTTTTTACACTTGTTAGAGATGACAGTAAACTGAATATACAATAATTTAATCACATTTTAAAACACTGTAAATGGGACACACTACTAACTTTAAGCTTAGACCAAGCCGTGGACCACTTTAACAATACTTTCATTACAGTCCTAAATTCAATCACACTAATAAGAAAAATCAAAGTGAAATCAAACTGTGCACCATGGCTAAGAAGGGACACACGTGCCCTACTAAATACTAGAGATAAGTCATGGAAAGAATGGAAAAGAGATAACACAAACCTATCCAAACAAAGTTACCAAAAACTAAGAAATCAATCAAAAAGCAAACCAAACTGGATAAACAAAACTACTTTCTTAACATCCAAAACAAACACACAAGAGACCCCCAAAAATTCTGCCATTCCATTAACTCCCTACTTAACCCAGGCAAAACATCCACCCCTACTCCCACCACCAACAATGACACTAAAGACATTGCCTCCCAATTCAACCACCATTTTACTGAAACCATCCTATCCCTATCTTCTCAACTTACCAAAAACAAGCTCTCTTATGCCCACAACCAACCCCTCAGCAATATCCCCTCCTTCACTCTCTCACCTGTCCCTACCACTACAATTAAAAAACTGCTACAAAAACTTAAACCTACCACCCTTGCAGCAGATAACTTAGCAGCGAACTTCCTAATAATAGCAGTTGACTCCCTAGCTTACCCTGTTTCCATCCTTTGCTCCATTCAGGAATCCTACATCCCACAGCTGTGGAAAGTATCATATATCATCCCTCTTCATATCACTAACTATGATGATATCACTAACTACCGACCCATAGCTATCCTACGCCCCTTATCTAAAATACTAGAAAGGTGTATCCACTCTCAAGTTGTGAAATTCCTAAACTCTAACAGTCTCCTCTCTCCCACTCAACACGGCTTCCGACAATAGCACAGCACAACTACTGCTCTCCTGTCTTTCACAAATACAGTTAACTATCACAAAAATAATAACTTCATATCAGCAATATTCTTAGACCTATCTAAGGCATTTGATATGGTGTCACACACCATACTGCT